>NW_019385140.1:268191-278500 GCF_000671375.1 Centruroides sculpturatus | reverse complement strand
TATTTATACTCGTACAATTTCAAAACTATTTTCTGTAATAATTTGTTTCTGACTTAACGGATATTTTGATATTATTGACGACAAAAGTTTAAAATCATTGATTTTCTTACCTGTCCATTATTTTTGTTTGACGGAGTTGAATTGTTTGGACCACGTGGCATGAAAAATTTTGTCAAGGTCCTGATGAGAATGTGCAGACAACTGAACGTGCGAACGAAGACCACTGAGTCAAGACCGTTTACACGTGCAACTATCTATGTTGCTGACGTCGACAGACACACACCATTTGTATGTTGTGATTGGATAATTTAAATTAACAAGCAGTGACACTAGTGAGACTTTATTAAACTAATTTTTTCTCATTTTTTGTTAAGGCGTGAAATATTAATTTGTACCGTAAATGGTACTTGAAATATTATAATGTGCTGAAAATGTACTAAAAATCTAAATGTACTTTCAATTTACTGAAAAGGGCAAAATGTTCCAGAAAAATACAAATATACTAGGAACGGCAACACTGTTACTTACTATTTGTATATAAGTTAATTGTTTGTAAACTTTGAGTAAAGCAGGGAATGTATTCGTAATTTAAATAATTGAATATTTGTAAATTAGCAGGTGGGCCCGGCGTTGCTCGGGCAAAAGTAACGATAGCGAAGATTAAAATTATTACGTTATAGTTAACCTTACCCGTTTTCACAGAATGCAAGAATTGAGTTCTCCTGTTTTTGAACTAATTAGAGAACTTTTAGGTGAGTCTAAAAATACGTTAGATTTTTTGCAAAAACGAATAAAACTACATCTGCGTCTTGCACGTCGCTTTCTCTTAATACTTCCATTGTTACTTAAAACTTCCATTTTTACTTGACACTTCCATTGTGTATTGTGTAGTGACCCTTATGTGTTTATGTTAAAATCGTTATAACTTATAAAAAATATATTTAACAAACAGGAAAATAAATGTACCGGTAATTGTTAACAATCTAATTCAAGTTTCCATTACTACGATTTCTACATCTGTTTATAATCATAACAAAAACATAATTATATAGTTGAATTTATCGCAATAAAAACATTTTAATCTTTACAAACTCACCGTAATTGAAAACGGTCTGAAAATAATTTTTAATTTAGAAACTTCTTTAGGAGAAGAAACGATAAAAATGGTTTCGTCAGCGTCAAAAGAAACAGCAAAATCCACTATCTTATAACACTCTGGCGTAATATATAATGAATTCAAACTGAAATCGGCCTCCTAAAGAAAACGAGATAATTTTAATTGTGTTTGCAAAATAAGGTAATTATTTTAGTTGTTTAACATTACTTGGCGTTGCAGTTTTCCAAAAAGTCCATTCCAAACTCCATTTTCGTCTTCTACTCCAAATATTGTTTCAGGACGAAGTATTTCGTAACTGAAAAAAATATTTTGTTTTTTAAATAATTAAAATTAATGATAGTTTAAGCAAACATAACTTCTTATATATGGAGTAATATCTTACGTAAGACAATTTAATTTATTGAACACTAAGTTAAGTGCTTTTACGTCAATTCCGCCAACAACTTCGTTCTGTTTTTCGTCTAAGTCAACATAGAATGGCATCTATAATATAAATATAAAAATTAGTAAATTAATTACGCTATGTAAACTTGCAGGAAAAAACCTACCTCAGCTGCAACCATTTTTATTTTACTTTCATTTTTGCATATTGTACCACCTAATCAAAATTAAAAGAATAATAATTTTAATCAAGTATGATCTCAGATCTATCCTTCTGAAGTTCAGTAAGTATAATATGCAAGGCAGAAACTATGAACTAAGCATAAATAGTGCTAACAATAAAATTAGTTTAATCGTATATTTATCGAATTTTTTATGTTAAATAAGACAGGTAACCTTCAAAGTATATGCGAAACAGAGTTAATTAAAAGAGGAGTACCTCAATCCAGTAGCATTTAATGCTACAGGTCAGAGGAAGTGATCTACTAAATGTATTTAATGTATCATTCACATAAAGAACATTCTATTGTATATATAAGGACTGAATTTATATTGTAAATGACATGTGCTAGATACCTCTACGAAGAATACTTTTAAAAACTGTATGTTACTTCATGATTCAAGAATTTAAACTAATCTATAGAATAGTTATGAATAGAAAAAGCAAATGTGTTCTCTTTGATTTGATATTTATAAAACTGTTTTATCTTAAAGATATTCAAGGTGTTGGTATATACATCGAAGCAGAGTATATCTTTTGATTTTACACACTTTATATTCTGCATAAAATTACTAGTTAACAAAAGCCTAAATAAACCGTAGTGGACTATTCTATGGAATAGCCACCTTTCCTTTGAAAAGCACTTTTTTCAATCCAAATAATATGTTGGCTGTTACTAAAGAAATCGGCACAGTTATAAGCATTTGATAAACCGTCTAAAATCGGTGTAAACAGTTCAAATACTCAGAGAAAAAGGGTTCGAAACGTTAAAAAATGAACTGGAAATGCTGTGAAGTATCTCTACATAGACTCACAGTTGCTTATCATGCCGAAGCAATTTTGCACCATGAGCAATCAAATATTGGGATTTAATTTGCTGCTGTACTAGACTTGTTAGAGGCAATTTCAGCTTTAATTTGCTTTTCTTTATGTCCACTGAAACCATTTAACTTAATAAGCGTTTCGTTATTACTTCCGTGTCTAATAATATTTCTCAGCAGCAAAAATTTTACTATAAACGTACAGTAAAATTTTTGCTGCTTGTTAAATTGCTTTTTATTAAGCATACTCTTCTGGTTTTGTATTTTGCTAATATCTACAAGATACAAACTGACGTATATGTATACAACACTTTCTTTCTACATGAAAAACGCATCATACTACATCTCTTCGTATAGTTCATTATATCGAAAAGAGAATGCAAGAATTTATAACGTACTCAATACTAACAACGAATATAATTATAATAAAACATGTTTTATTTTAATTTTAATTGAGATAATTATATTTGTTATTATTTTATTTAATTGATATAATTATATTAATTGAGTTATTATTATACTCGCTTCTGTAAATAAGTTTAACCCTGCAGTTGTTAAAAGAATTTTTAGCACAAACATTTTCGTTATTCAACTCTTCGAATTTAGGACGTTAAATAAAAATTATAGAATCCACTAACAGATCAGTGAAGAGTATTTTATTGTGTGATGTTGTCTGGAATAGAAAAGAAAAACATTGTTAATGAAAATTGTAAGAAAATTATAAACTAATACTACTACTACTGCTACTACACTGTCACGCCATTGCTTAAAGAGGTGAAGAAGAAAAAAAGTTTATTTCCTGTGGACAGCACTCTGGCAGATTCATTCTTCTGAAGAACGTCATGTTATCTAGGCCTAGCGTATCAGAAACACTCACTCAAACTGTCATCCTGAGACCTGCTGAAGTCATGTACTACACCCATGTTTGACGATCTTGGGCAATTTTACTTCTTCCACTTTTATGACTCTCTTTAAACCTTTCCGGAGTTTTGTTTAACTCAGAATTTGTTTCTCTTCCAGATTCTCTTTCTCCTTTTAGGTCTATTCTTTCCTTGGTTTTCCACGCCATCTGTGTTCTTCCGCATCACCACATGCACTTTGTACACACTTCTTCTTTTGATATTCAGAGAGAAACTAACGCTTTATCCACTCGATCAATCTATTTTCTATCACAACGCACTGCACCAAGATATCCTCATTACTTACCAAATTTCTTTTTGTCACACCACATATATATCTGAGATATTTTATTACAGCTGCAATTACTGTGCTCTTACGCTCCCATTCTTTGTCAATAAAAATCTAAATTCAATTTAAGTGTTGGCATGGGCGTAGCCAGAAAGGGGCATGGGGGCACGGCCCCTAGTTAACCTGATGCCCCTCCCCATAAAATTACAGCCATAAAGTGTTGAGCCGATTTGTAAAAAGAAATAAAAAGCTGAAGCTAATTTAATTGGGTGTAGTGTACCCACTGAAAGTCTAGATGAGGTACAGCCAAAATACAGCCTGCGATTAATCTTTGAATATTGGGCTTAACTTCAAATAATTGTTCGAATGGATCCGCGATAATCCTTTATATCCTCACAATGTGAAGTGATAGAAAAGTTGATAAATTCTGATTCCTAAAAAAAAGAATAAAAAGGTCAACGGCTTTCTGTGCCCAATGTGATAAGTGTATCTGTAATCTCTATGTACAGTTTAGTCTCTACGGGTTAAGGCATTACTAGAGTTTGATATTGATTAAAGGAAGTTTCATATATGTGTGTTAAGTTATTGTCGATTCCTATGGAAATTTTATTTTAATGAACAATAGTTTTACATAATTCAATTTTGTTACAGGCTGGCCTGTACTAAGCCCCCGATAACACAACTCTGGCTACGCCAATGCTGTGTTGGATACCTCTAACAATCCCGGAATCCTTAAAACAGGGTCGGGCACAAACCTGCATATAACTACCAATTATCAGCAGCTTTATCCGTTGCTACCCTGATGGGCAAAACCAATCAAAATTCAAACTTATAAACGAAAACAAACGAGTACTCTAAAAGAAGTCAGGAGTTAATTTTAGTCAGAAAAATGCAGTGAAAGAATATACATCTTTTTTTTTCAAAAATTCGTTCAGTTTACTATTTGGTATTATATATTTTAAATATTCAGTTTTACCTTTCTAGTCTATTATACCTAACAGAAGTAGAGTATGGCTATTAGTCAAAAAATAACCTCCTAAAGTTTTTTTATTTTTTAACTCAGAGGACTTCGAAACGTCGAGAAATGCAGAAAAATTCGTGAGGTTTTTTTATATGTATGGATGTTAGTGTATGGATTGGGGGAAACGTTTTTGTTTAACCTGTTTGAAGGTTAATAACTCCTGTGCTGTTTGTTGAAAAATTCTGAAATTTTGCAGGGAAAGTTGAATTCCAGAGGGATTGAGGCTGTTATATTTTGGCGTTTGAAGGGTGGGAAAATAAAAGAGGTCATGTGTATCTCAAGTAAAGTCAGACTTAATGACGATTTTATTCGATAATATCATTTATAACTTTTTATAACCTCCCTACACACAAAATTAAGCTTATTGAGATTTCATAATTTTGTAGTGAACAATATAGAACTTTAAAAATAAAATTTGGTAACGAATGACATAATTGAATGTTTTTGGGACAGTTAAGCAGCTTTTTGCTAGATTTTGCTCCATTTTGTTGATAATTAGATCATTTGATAACTTTATAAACTGTTGACTTTCACGCAATTGTGGCTATATAAAGTGTAATATGCCTTAGATATATTGTAGAATTGCTAAGTTTTTTGAAAATTACTATTATGTACAAGAATTCATTGCATGGAGTTTTCCAAATGATTTTTTGTTCTATATTTTCCAGTAAAATTGATGTAATTTTGCACAGCATAATGACAATGACTTTCTTTTTCTTATAATAGAGCCTTTAATTTTCCACGTATTCCAGAAATAAATGTTGTAGAAATTACCCCTAATATACTACTGTCCTGTATTGTATACTATTCTGTAAGCTATTTTTGATATACAGTTGACCCCCCTATGACGCGGTAGATTCGTTCCGCTTTATAAGAATTTGGCGTTGTAAGAATCCTTAAATACGTGAGCCAATCACAGCCCGACACGTGTGAAGTTTACGGACTACGGCTGTTTGAAATGTTTTCTTCAATAAAATTAATACATTCTAGACTAATTCGACTCAACATTTCCAAAACACGTATAATTTTTTGGAAATAATCCGTATAAATTATGCTATAAAAAAAAAAATTTGTAAGATTACTTATCGAGTATGCACCGTTCGACGACGCCATTGCTTAAGCTTGTTTTCGTCGCGGAGCAGCGTACCACACGGCGGTCGCGATTTCTGATAAGTTATTTTTCTGCGAAAAATTCGTTGAACTTTGGAGACATCATTAATAGAAATAATTTTTATGGCCATTGATAAAGAAACGTTTCTTTCACAAGAAATATAAAATTACAGTACTGTATTAGACTTACGGTACCTAATTTACTTACTGTACAGACGATAATAAACTCAACTTACTCGCCTAAACTCTCTGTAGCGTGTAAGAAGTTCGGCTGTTCGTCCACTATTGGTCCAGATTCGACCAATCCTGTCGCGACACGAGTCGGCGATGACGTTTTACGGCATTTTACGAGTCAATTTTAGCGTCTTTATACGAATACGGTTGCAATTTTTTCGCTGCGATATACGAATCTGAATTACATGAACCCGCGTTATAGGGGGATCTAATGTAATTTGTAATTTAACTGCTGAAGCAGAGATTGCTCTATCATTCTGGGACAACTATATCCTGTACAAAATTGTTAAAATTCACATATTATTTTTATTTTTACTGAAATTTTGATAAAATTATAATTGTCTGCTACAACAGTAAATTATTGATTTTCCTTCTGTTGTTGTGTAATGTTTTTTACAAAAAAGTACGAATGAGAAAAATGACTGTTGAAATGACAAAATGACAAGAAGCCAGTTAGGTCAATTAGAAGAAGGCGTTTGTGTTTGTATAATGTGCTTAGTTTAATAAATTCGCATTGCCAGCAATGCGAATTTATTAAACTAAGCACATTATACAAACACAAAGTATTCAGCCCACAGGTGACAAAGTGGTTCATTTCTTTAAATACTTGGAGTTCGGTCATGGGTTCTTCAGGACAGGTTAGCCATGTGAGTTTTCCGGGTGTTCTCTAAGTCTGTAACGTGTGAATATGGACTCGTTACCCTTAAAACACATCACGGAAAATATTATTCTTTGCGTATATAACAAAAATTTATATAAGTACTACCCACATTAAAGGGACATCACAACTTACCACGGAATGCCATAGTCTAGTTTCTCTCCCCGTGCCAAACATGGAAAAGAAGACTATAGTCTACTCATCGTAAGTTGGCACTTACTATAAGCAAACATTTCGTTGGATTCAATGCATCGAGGTTTTTCATTGGTCAATCACAAGAGGCAGTGGCTTGACACATATTGATCGCTTATGTTTAATTCTCTGCATCTGTTAAAGTAGCTCAGAATAGTCACAACAATTTAAAAATTGCTGAGATACTACTTCGAAAAGTTATTATAGCATACTTTAACGTTAATATGTAGCGGTTTAAATTATTTCTGTCGTCGATAATTAATATTAAATATATGTTATGAAGACTTAAACAAAATATATTTATAATTGTTTAATTTAAAATTTTTAACTACACAACTATTGTATTAAATAGATATAAACAATAGGTTTCTAATTGATCGACCAATAAACAAAGGGTGACTTAAACCAATAAACAAAGGGGATGTGTCTTTTTTTTTTTTTTTGTTTACTGTACGTCCCAAGTTACGATAAATAGAATATAAAACAGTATTTATAATTTTTCTGTGTCATTAAAATGCACAGCTGTTCTCTAGCTATTCAAACTGTGAACAATGATTATAAAAGCCGAGATTTGCATTTTTCTGAATAGCACTAATCTCGATATAACATTAATTTATAATGAAGTTTATTAATGATTTTCAATTGAAAAAACTTATAACTGTGCAACTCTTGTAATATTTTTAAGTTATGAATACTACAGTTGTATATTCCACCACAATGTCTGAATTTTTTAAAAAAATTATGGCCTACTTAAAAAATAGTAAGTTTCGTGAATAGCAATATTGAATGTAATAGAATCTGAATTATAACAAAAAACATTAAAAATTTTTAAGACCAAGCAATCAATATATTGAAATAATTTTGAATTATAAACGCATTTCTATCATTTGATGAAAAAGTATAGCGATTGCTTTATTGTATTTACTTCTGCATGAAGGTCCGTGCAGACAAAGAGTACACACGCATCAATCTGACCTGGAAGAGTCTATGTTATTTAATTAAATGAAAGAAACAGAAGTAGACAAGCGGCTAGCCCCCAGCAAGTTCAGATAAAAATCTGTTCTTTCTCAGCTGTTTTGTTTTTGATGTTTTTAAAACACTTTTATGTTTATTGTATTGTTTTTTTTATTTGAATGCTACTTACGTCTTGATGACATAACTTCTATAATTTTTTTGATCTCACATAAACCCTTTCAGCTAAGGATTAACACCTGTCATTTCTTTTGGGGGATTAACTATACAGGATCAGGGCCCACTCTAGGAACAGACAACACGGACATTTGTCAGGGGTGGCAAATCTAAACGGCGAAAATTTTAATCGTGACAAAATGCAATTTACATTTCGTATTTACTATTTTTGTGCCATCGTTAATTACGGAACTATATAATAATGTAACATGATGTTCGTAATGAAATTTCAGTGTTTATATATATATCATACTATCATACTATAATTTACAGTAAAAGAACACGAGTAAATATTTAATTAACAATTAAATAGAAACAGAAAAATGTGGAACATATTTCTTTTAAAAATTGCTTTCTTGTGCATTATTAATAATTTTACTTATGCGAAATATGAGTGCTAAATAAAAAGAGTATATCGAACCCCTCAATTTAAGAAAATATAAATATCAAAAATATTTTATCTCTTTTTATTGGTTAAATTATATTTTTTCTGTTTCTCTGATTAAATGAGTATGATATCGATCATTTAAGTCTGATAAGCGACTCTCACGAATCTGAATATACAAGTTGAATTTATATATGTCGTTGCCATAAGTACAATAGAAAATAAACAATATCTAATGTATATATATTATATTGTCTTTACGAAAAAGGAAGTTCTTGGTCATTCATTGTACGGGAACAATGAATCTTCTCTTGTCTGTCTCGATTTTCGGCAATTTCAATTAAATTTTTTCGAACGAATAAAAGAATTATTTATTTCAATTAATATAAATATTATTTTCTTCAGTTAATACATATTCTAATCCTTAATTTGTTCTATTTTACTCTGTAATTTTAATATTGCAATTAAACACAAAAGAGTAGTAATTAGAAACAGCTGATAATCGTTAACATGAAAATATCATTACAACATAAAATAAAAAGTATCTTCGATTTAATGCACGAAAGTAAATAAAATCAATAAAACACAATTCACAAAACATAAATAAATAATTTTATTATATCTAACTTTTATTTTTACTACTATAGTTCGGGAGGAGCAGCGTTATTGCGTGTTAAAAAATCTTTGGATTAAGTAATTGACTGTGATCTTAAAGATTGAATAAAACAGCGGATGTGTACAATCCACAATTCACATGGGAGCAAATCTTTTATATTTTTACTTATCTTTTTGGGCCTTATTGTTTAATGTTTAATGTTTAATGTTTAATGTTTAACTCCTAATGTTAAGTAAAAACCCTCTAAGAATTTTATTTTTTATATTAAATATTTTTTCCACTCAAATGCGAATCTTACACTAAAAAATTGCTGGGAAATAATTGTCGCGAAATAAACACCCTCCGAAAGTGTTTTTTTTTTTAAAATCTATATAAAAATTAAAAATAATTTATAATAAATGCTTTTATTTGGAAAATATAGGTGCACGGATTGTCATTCTTTTATTTAACAAGGCATGAAATTTTACACCAGCAGTCTACTTTGTAAACAAACCGGTTGACCGAGAGAACAGCTGGAGTCAGCTTTCCTCCAGCCTGAGGCATATACAAAAACAGGTAGTTCTTGTATATGCCTAATATTTGTTTAAAGCAGGAGGGTAGCTAACGTACAATACTGCATCTGATCAAATATAACACAATATTTTTGATTTGTATGCTATTAAATTACGAGAAAACCGAAAAAAAGGTATAATAAAAAATTTTACCGAACAAAAAACAAAAAAATCTTGCTGATGTCATAAAAATCATCCAATAGCATTTTAAAAAATTGTACAAAAGTCAAATCGGTCAAATAGAGATTTGAAACGATTTAATTAATTAGATAAAAAACACTCCCATGATAAAACAATAGCACAATTAAATTACCTAATTTAAAAATAGTCATAAAATGTTTTCGCGGCCAAAACATTTCATTAAATTTGCAGAAATCATATAAAACAATGTATATATGCTGGTATATATATGTATATATATACCAGTGTATATGTATACCAATGTATATGTATACCAATGTATATATGGCAATGTATATATTAATACATTTTTGGAAAAGTTATAAGTCAAAACCAATTTTGAGTCCTTAACATTGGTTTTTCTTATTATTTGCTAGTAGTTTTCGTATTTACATTTTCAATTGCTACTAACGAGGAGGATTTGGAATACACTGGGAGATTCATATT
>NW_019385140.1:260201-263733 GCF_000671375.1 Centruroides sculpturatus | reverse complement strand
ATTAAAATGCACAGCTGTTCTCTAGCTATTCAAACTGTGAACAATGATTTTAATTTAAAAATTTATTTTGATGTCACAATAGACAATTATTATATGAAAGCCAAGTATTGTATAAAAGCCGAGATTTGCATTATTCTGAATAGAACTAATCTCGATATAACATTAATTTATAATGAAGTTTATTAATGATTTTCAATTGAAAAAACTTATAACTGTGCAACTCTTGTAATATTTTTAAGTTATGAATACTACAGTTGTATATTCCACCACAATGTCTGAATTTTTTAAAAAAATTATGGCCTACTTAAAAAATAGTAAGTTTCGTGAATAGCAATATTGAATGTAATAGAATCTGAATTATAACAAAAAACATTAAAAATTTTTAAGACCAAGCAATCAATATATTGAAATAATTTTGAATTATAAACGCATTTCTATCATTTGATGAAAAAGTATAGCGATAGCTTTATTGTATTTACTTCTGCATGAAGGTCCGTACAGACAAAGAGTACACACGCATCAATCTGACCTGGAAGAGTCTATGTTATTTAATTAAATGAAAGAAACAGAAGTAGACAAGTGGCTAGCCCCCAGCAAGTTCAGATAAAAATCTGTTCTTTCTCAGCTGTTTTGTTTTTGATGTTTTTAAAACACTTTTATGTTTATTGTATTGTTTTTTTTATTTGAATGCTACTTACGTCTTGATGACATAACTTCTATAATTTTTTTGATCTCACATAAACCCTTTCAGCTAAGGATTAACACCTGTCATTTCTTTTGGGGGATTAACTACACAGGATCAGGGCCCACTCTAGGAACAGACAACACGGACATTTGTCAGGGGTGGCAAATCTAAACGGCGAAAATTTTAATCGTGACAAAATGCAATTTACATTTCGTATTTACTATTTTTGTGCCATCGTTAATTACGGAACTATATAATAATGTAACATGATGTTCGTAATGAAATTTCAGTGTTTATATATATATCATACTATCATACTATAATTTACAGTAAAAGAACACGAGTAAATATTTAATTAACAATTAAATAGAAACAGAAAAATGTGGAACATATTTCTTTTAAAAATTGCTTTCTTGTGCATTATTAATAATTTTACTTATGCGAAATATGAGTGCTAAATAAAAAGAGTATATCGAACCCCTCAATTTAAGAAAATATAAATATCAAAAATATTTTATCTCTTTTTATTGGTTAAATTATATTTTTTCTGTTTCTCTGATTAAATGAGTATGATATCGATCATTTAAGTCTGATAAGCGACTCTCACGAATCTGAATATACAAGTTGAATTTATATATGTCGTTGCCATAAGTACAATAGAAAATAAACAATATCTAATGTATATATATTATATTGTCTTTACGAAAAAGGAAGTTCTTGGTCATTCATTGTACGGGAACAATGAATCTTCTCTTGTCTGTCTCGATTTTCGGCAATTTCAATTAAATTTTTTCGAACGAATAAAAGAATTATTTATTTCAATTAATATAAATATTATTTTCTTCAGTTAATACATATTCTAATCCTTAATTTGTTCTATTTTACTCTGTAATTTTAATATTGCAATTAAACACAAAAGAGTAGTAATTAGAAACAGCTGATAATCGTTAACATGAAAATATCATTACAACATAAAATAAAAAGTATCTTCGATTTAATGCACGAAAGTAAATAAAATCAGTAAAACACAATTCACAAAACATAAATAAATAATTTTATTATATCTAACTTTTATTTTTACTACTATAGTTCGGGAGGAGCAGCGTTATTGCGTGTTAAAAAATCTTTGGATTAAGTAATTGACTGTGATCTTAAAGATTGAATAAAACAGCGGATGTGTACAATCCACAATTCACATGGGAGCAAATCTTTTATATTTTTACTTATCTTTTTGGGCCTTATTGTTTAATGTTTAATGTTTAATGTTTAATGTTTAACTCCTAATGTTAAGTAAAAACCCTCTAAGAATTTTATTTTTTATATTAAATATTTTTTCCACTCAAATGCGAATCTTACACTAAAAAATTGCTGGGAAATAATTGTCGCGAAATAAACACCGTCCGAAAGTGTTTTTTTTTTTTAAATCTATATAAAAATTAAAAATAATTTATAATAAATGCTTTTATTTGGAAAATATAGGTGCACGGATTGTCATTCTTTTATTTAACAAGGCATGAAATTTTACACCAGCAGTCTACTTTGTAAACAAACCGGTTGACCGAGAGAACAGCTGGAGTCAGCTTTCCTCCAGCCTGAGGCATATACAAAAACAGGTAGTTCTTGTATATGCCTAATATTTGTTTAAAGCAGGAGGGTAGCTAACGTACAATACTGCATCTGATCAAATATAACACAATATTTTTGATTTGTATGCTATTAAATTACGAGAAAACCGAAAAAAAGGTATAATAAAAAATTTTACCGAACAAAAAACAAAAAAATCTTGCTGATGTCATAAAAATCATCCAATAGCATTTTAAAAAATTGTACAAAAGTCAAATCGGTCAAATAGAGATTTGAAACGATTTAATTAATTAGATAAAAAACACTCCCATGATAAAACAATAGCACAATTAAATTACCTAATTTAAAAATAGTCATAAAATGTTTTCGCGGCCAAAACATTTCATTAAATTTGCAGAAATCATATAAAACAATGTATATATGCTGGTATATATATGTATATATATACCAGTGTATATGTATACCAATGTATATGTATACCAATGTATATATGGCAATGTATATATTAATACATTTTTGGAAAAGTTATAAGTCAAAACCGTTTTTTTGAGGATCTTAAGAACTAATCCCGAGATAACCCAGGTTAAGGTGTTAAAGGGAAAAAGTTTGATTAAACTAATTAATTAATGGTATTAAAATTACAAAGTGGCTATTTATACATATAATATGTATACTGAATTAATTATTTAACCATTTTGAAGCCATCACGTAAAAATGACAGTTTTAATGTTATTTATAATTTAGGATAACTTAAATGTCGATTATCGATATCTTAATTATGATATCGATTATCGAAAAATGTAAATTAAATCATCGAACTGAGCATTAAAAATAATGGCATTGAGGAAAATGTTGATTACAAAATAGCAAAATTTTATAATACATCCGTGAAAACATCAGTGTTGCCGTTCCTAGTACATTTGTACTTTTCTGGTATATTTTGCCCTTTCCAGTAAATTAAAAGTACATTTAGATTTTTAGTACATTTTCAGTACATTATAATATTTCAAGTACCATTTACGGTACAAAATAATATTTTACGCCTTTAACGAAAAAATGAGTTTAATAAAGTCTCACTAGTATCACTGCTTGCTAATTTAAATTATCCAATCTCAACATAGATAGTTGCACGTGTAAGTGGTCTTCTTTCACACGTTCAGTTGTCTGCACATTCTCATCAGGACCTTGACAAAATTTTTCATGCCACGTGGTCCAAACAATTCAACTCCGTCAAACAAAAATAATGGACAGGTAAGGAAATCA
>NW_019385140.1:247145-259556 GCF_000671375.1 Centruroides sculpturatus | reverse complement strand
TCTATATATATATATATATATATATATATATATATATAAATTACGTGCGTATGTATATATAGGAACGTAAACAAAGTATTCCTAGAACTAGTACATTTTGAAGGAAAATAGTACATTTTTTGAAGGCGCTTCAGTACGTTTTGAAATTTCATTGCAGCTACACTGAAAAACATGTTCTTGTTCCTTTTGGAATTTTTTAGTGTACCATGTCGTCATATACTTAAAAAAATATAATAATTCGGACATATTTTCAAAAATTGCTTTCATGCAAGATATATTATTTCAATTGAAATTGCAATAGGTATGAATACAGACGTGTAAATATAGACATCGATAATCATATTGAAGATAAAACTTTTACTGATGATTTCGGATTGTCCTGACAAAATACTATTGAATAGGGAAAAATTCAATATGGCACTGGCAATAACTGAAAATATTGCAGATATTTTGTCTAATTATAAAACGCAAACCTTCAATAAACAGATAGAGCAATTAGAAGTAATAGAAAGCAATGCAAGAAATGAAATTTCTCTTTTTGGACATGAGAGTAGTGAATCGGCTTAGTAAAATTGAACCAGAAAAACTTGAAGAACAAATTCAGTCTAATAACGAGCCCTGTTCAAATCAATCAAATAAAAATTTAAAATTGAAAACTAAAATTAAATGCAAAGGATGTCCGAAGAAAAAGATTAAGCAGAGCACTTTTTACAAAGAAAAAAAAATTAAAATACAAAATAAAAAATAAAATATTTATTTTACTTTATTGGTATACCTACCAATCTACAGTAGAGCGTCAATTATCCGAATCAACTGGGGGACTGGGGTAGTTCGGAAAAAATCGATATTTCGGATAACCGATTATGCACGACCAAATATATTAACATATCCCATGTTGAAATTTTTCTCCGTTGCGTGCCGTTTTGCGTTGAATTTTCGTCGATGGTAAGCCTAACGTAAACTTTTTAAAATACTAATCGTGGCTATTGTATCGTTAAAAATGATTCCTTTATGTTTTACAAACGAAATACATACATTGAAAAATATAAAAACAAATAAAAATTATACTTTAGGCCGACTGGAATTCTTTAGGATAACCGACTTTCGGATAAACGACGCTCTACTGTATTAAATAATTTTTAGATTAATTATTCAATTTTATAGCAAGTGATGTGAAGTGCCTATAGAATTTACATATATTTGTTTTCATAATAAGTTAACTTAAGGAAGGTTTGTTCTTCCATAGCAAAACCGTAATACATTTGTAAATTTTTCAAAAATGAATTTTCCGAGTTGCTTTCGGATTTAATTGGACTTACTTGTTATTAGCATTTACAAGTTATTGTAAGTCCTGTTCCTACCCAAAAATTAAGCATTTGCTATTTTACGATGATTAAAAATATAAGAAGTCGTTTAATAAAACATAGTAACAGAAGGCCCAAACGTTGCCGTGAAAGTTAAGCAACTCGTTGTTCTATTTTTCTTAGTAATTTAACTTTTCAGACAGCACTATTTCTTGAGGAATCACGTCGAAAATTAAAATAAACGGAGACTGCAAAAATGTCACGTATAAATATTTTTATTTGAAAAATTGAATACAATATTTAGGATTGCCATACAAAAATTAAACTATTTAAATATAACGATTTAATGATTATTTAATAACTATTTTATATACGAGAGTTGTTATAACGTACAGTATCTTATATATTACGATTATTATGATGCACTAAAATAAGATAGATATAGAAAGATTTGTTTAAAAAAATGTACAGGGTCGGTCATTAGTCTCTATACAAATGGTGAATGCAGTGAGTAATTTGTTTTTTATTTAGGAAGATAACCAATTGAAAAGAAATGCTACTAACGAAGGAAGAATAGATTGACATTATTCTGTTGGCTGGGAGTGGTACGATTCATCACGTAGCATGTACTTTGAATGCAACGCACAGAATGCAGGTAACTCATGACACAGTAGCAAAACTTATGAAGAAATTCAAAAGAACAGGTTCTGTCGCCGATGCAAGCAGATCTGGAAGACCAAAGACGGCAACAGATGAAGGTGCTTCAACACAGGTGTTAGTAGCGATGACCAGGAGAACGACAAAAGGGACCCGACGTCTCTCTGCATAAATGGGAATCAGCCAAAGCAGTTTCATGCGCATTTTTCGATCTAACAAGTGTCACCCATACAAGCTGTAAACGTTGCAACATCTGACTGAAGAAGATGCTGACCGTAGAATAGAGTTCTGTGAGTGGGCAATCGACATGCACAAGAATATTCCTGGAATTGTTAGTTTCATCATTTTTTTTAGATGAGGCAAATTTTTATCAGTTGTGAAGTGAACAATCAAAATGTCTGATACTAAATGGACAGCAATCCACATTGGATGTCTGACTGTCCAGGCCTCACTCAAGTGGATTTTTATCTTTGGGGACATCTAAAATTGATTGTGTACCAGCAAAAAATCCGTAATGTGGATCATCTTAAAAGAAGAATTACATTAGCTTGCCAACAAATAACAGGAGACACATTGTCACGTGTTCACCAAAATTGGTTAGAGTGACTGTCATTGTGTCTCTCGACACGAAAAGGAGACATGTGGAATATATTTTTTACCTGTAGCATCATATAATACCATTTGTACGAATAAAATCAACATTAGACACAACTTTCACCATTTGTATGAAGACTTACGTCTCACCCTGTAAAAAATAATTCACAACAAACAACTTTAAAACAAATTTACCAAATTTCTTTAGCCTTTTGTAAAATGGGTAATTGATTGATTGCTGTTAATAATAGTACATAACTATATGTACATAGTTTGTTCTATAGGATAATCTGTGGTACAACAGTGTGATGCCTTTCTTAGCGCCAGCAACATCCATATTGCAATTTTGGTTTTGGGACACTGTAAGCATTATTCACTATTGTATTAACTTATAATATGAGTTTCTTATAATAGTTATAGAATAACATTGTATTCGGTATTTATATACTTTTTATAAAGTTTAGGTATTAAAAACAAAATGACGTTTTTCCTTTAAGTAAATAAAAAATAATACAGCAAATGCTCAAAGTAAAACAATTATAAAGCTGACGTTACGAAAGTTTTTCTTTGTACTTGTCGCTTTCAACTAAATAACTGTAAGAAATTAAATTAAAACATTAGTTCGAATTTTATAACAAAATCAAAATGGCGACAGTAGAAAAAGATCAATGTGTAATCAATTGTTTTTCTATGAAAACCGATAAAAACGTTGACAAAAACAACCAAATAAATTAAATGTGAAATCAGAATAACAACTTTAACTGCTCAGAATAATTAATTATTCTGCGAAATTGATTTTCTGTAGGAAACTAGCTTAACATTCTATATCAGATAAAGGAAAATATGTATTGATTTTAATTAAAACAAAATCTGAGAAATTACGCTTTCAATTGCAGTCAACAAAACAATAGGTTTAGTTTGTATGTTCATTCTAGGTATAGGTGAAACTGCAAAGGTATTTCAAAGCATCTTGTAATTAAGTAATTATATTTACGTTCATTATATAATCATTACGCATTGTTGTTTCATTCATAAGTATGATAACTGATATAATTTGTTAAATTAGTTTTTAAAATTAATTTTAGTGTTTAAATATCAAAGTTTAACTGTACGATTATACATGAATTCTATTACAAAAACTACAATAGAAATTCCATATCCAGCTGCGAGAAGAATAAAACAACTTAAAACATCATCTACGGATAAAGGATAATAAGTATCTTTAGCGATCTCCTTTGTAGACGGTGGCATAATATCCCTCACCATTTTTTTGAAAATACCGGTGTCTCTTATCCATCCTATTCTGAAAATAAAGAAGTAAAAATATTTTTAGGTAACATATATTACTTTTCGAAATAAAAAGTTAAAATCGATCAAATTTACCATATATACATTTATACTTATTTACTTTTCTGGCTGTTATATATAACAGAGATAAAGTATAATGAACGGCAAAAAATCACCTTCAATATTTTTACATATTTGCACTTAGGGAGAACCCTAAAACATGAAGAAAAATAAAAAAATTCGGGGGTAATTTCTGTATACATATATGTTAGTGTGTAGAAAAAACATGATTTTGTTCATCCATTTCGCAGCTTAATAACTGTTATGTATTTTGTCGAAAAAATTTCTGAATTTTCGCATGGATGTCTGTTTATTAGTGGATGAATGCAATCAAAAATTTTGTTAAGTAAAGGTTGAGGAAGTGAGAAAATACAGGCAATGCTGTGTATTGCCAGTGGGTGAGATTTAATGACGATTTTAGTTATTAGCATTTCCTATATTTAAAATTAAGCTTTGTGCCACTTTATATGAATAATAGTTAAAAAGATTTTTAAAATTTTAGACAAAATATAATAGCAGATGGCGCCATGAAATTGTTATCAGAACAGTTAAGCAACTTTTTGCTAGAATTTTTAGAACTATAATAAATGAGGACGTTTGTTTGTTTGTTTGTTTGTTCACTATGCGCGCGTAGACCGTTCGACTAATTTCCACGTAACTTCACACAGTTACGTTCATATGCATTAATTTAGATACTATCATACATTCCACACTAAAATATTGATTGGATTTCTACATAACGATTAAATTTTCTTTACATTTTATTGCTGGCTTTACATGTCACACCATCTTTTAACAAATTAATTAACTGAGTATGATATTTACAAAAACAGATATGATTTTAAATATATATAGCCTACTATATTCAATGAATTACGAAGAAATTGAATTGAAATAACGTGACTTATAGTACAAATTGGAAGTTTATATGTAATTAATGTTGTTTACTTTCTCTTAGGTTTTACATGTCTGATTATGTTCTTCATCTATATAACTCCGATTTTGAGAGCAGTCTATTTACGCGTTTTCTTATAATGCCATACACATTGCCCCAGTTATAACAGGTTTGGGCATTAATCGCAAGAACAGAAAAAGACAGACACCAATAGGAACATAGAGGTCCGCCATTTTTTGAAATTGCATTTGAAATGAAATTGAAATACATCTTATAAATTGATTGGATACAATCACCGAACACAAGTAGTCAGTAATGGGGTCGCGCATTGTCAACAGACTGGTTACATGGAAATTCCTGGGTTTAGTTAAAAGTGTGATCAGTTTTATATGAAAGAATTCCCAGGATACATCCTCCTTGGCACATTCTTCTCGTGTCCTGTTGCTGTAACAAAATAAACCAATTGAATTCTAATAATTTTTCTATTAACGTGATAGTTAAGGACATAGATGGAACATTGACACCTTGCCCTGGACACCTTGCACCTTACTCTCATTTCATCTCCGTTATTAACTCATAAACTCATTTCCCCAAACAACGTTCACTGATACTGCTTAAGTTGTTCCAACGTTCAGGGAAATCAATGTACAGTACAACAGTCTCTTCTTTTTATTGGACCAGCTGTACAGTTGCATTGAAATAGGAAACTTGCGATTACTGGCCAGCGGAGTATACTGTATGCTTTAAGTAGTTTTCGAAGGTGCTGAGTTTAGATATTTGGTTCATTTCTTGTGAAATTTTACTGGTTGGTAAAAGACCATATAATATTTCGCCCTGAATGAAAGTGTGTGCTACTGTTACTATTGAATTTGTGCTATTTTGAACCATCCGATTATCGCGATAAATGTGACAATGGCTAATATATCCAAACTCTTTATACAGTTTTTGATATCATATTTGTTATATTAAAGTACATTATTTATATAACTACAAAAGTAATCTTAGGTAAGAAATTATCACATCGAGTGACCAATCAAACACGTGATAAAAAATCTTTATTCGTAAAATCTATACAATTAAAAATTTTTTTAAATGTGTTAGATTAGTCACTCCCTGTTATAAATGCTTATGTATTGGATTATAAATCAAATCCTCTAATATAATTTAAAGATTAAAAGTACGAAATAATCTAATGACTGTATTTATGTTTTGCTAAAACAATGCCAGGCTTACCTGCAATTTCGTTTATAAAAGGATAGAGCTCATTACAGTTAATAATACGTTGTTGTAGTTTTAGTATTTGTCATTATTACTTTTTCACTCAGGAATCAACAGTTTTTTCTTGAACTTAATCTGTGAAACCATCCACATATCTCTATATGGTAAGTATTAGATGTATTTCTGGCCTCTAATGACTGAACTGAATTTCGTATCATTCGATTACACGGTTAGACAATTTATAATAGTTAATCACGCAACTGACGGTTTCAGAGCACTCTATCAATAGATAGTCTACCTTTAATTTCTACACTGGACAACAAACAACTTCAAAACTAAACTTATAACTAAGAATTTTACGGTCACGGTCACATTCCTGCGATATCGCTTCGCCACGAACGCTCGTGCTTCGACCTTATATCCCGAAATCGAAGTCACAGAACATCACTTTTTATCATAATTTTGGATTTCTCGTCACTATTAATGGAAAATGACAAATGAAAATGGATTGAACAGATTTTCAACAATGAACGCAATTCTACAAGTCACATAAAAGAGCTATAGCTGAAATATGTAATCTTATGTTGGATAAAAAATATCTTCATGCATTGAAACAAATTGTACTGTGTCTATGTCTATAAAGCAAACATGGCTAAAGAATAACAAATTATATGGATACATAAAGATATATTTCATGTTTCTTACACAATGTAATTCGTAATTGTTGAATAAACATAAAAAATATTTGATCGTCATAAATGCTGAAAAAATATCTTTAAAAATCGTAAAATATAATAAAGATTATTAATACTTTTACATTTTTGGCTGTCATATATAACAGAAGGAAAGTATGGGGATTGTTACGTTCATATGCATTAATTTAGATACTATCATACATTCCACACTAAAATATTGATTGGATTTCTACATAACGATTAAATTTTCTTTACATTTTATTGCTGGCTTTACATGTCACACCATCTTTTAACAAATTAATTAACTGAGTATGATATTTACAAAAACAGATATGATTTTAAATATATATAGCCTACTATATTCAATGAATTACGAAGAAATTGAATTGAAATAACGTGACTTATAGTACAAATTGGAAGTTTATATGTAATTAATGTTGTTTACTTTCTCTTAGGTTTTACATGTCTGATTATGTTCTTCATCTATATAACTCCGATTTTGAGAGCAGTCTATTTACGCGTTTTCTTATAATGCCATACACATTGCCCCAGTTATATCAGGTTTGGGCATTAATCGCAAGAACAGAAAAAGACAGACACCAATAGGAACATAGAGGTCCGCCATTTTTTGAAATTGCATTTGAAATGAAATTGAAATACATCTTATTAATTGATTGGATACAATCACCGAACACAAGTAGTCAGTAATGGGGTCGCGCATTGTCAACAGACTGGTTACATGGAAATTCCTGGGTTTAGTTAAAAGTGTGATCAGTTTTATATGAAAGAATTCCCAGGATACATCCTCCTTGGCACATTCTTCTCGTGTCCTGTTGCTGTAACAAAATAAACCAATTGAATTCTAATAATTTTTCTATTAACGTGATAGTTAAGGACATAGATGGAACATTGACACCTTGCCCTGGACACCTTGCACCTTACTCTCATTTCATCTCCGTTATTAACTCATAAACTCATTTCCCCAAACAACGTTCACTGATACTGCTTAAGTTGTTCCAACGTTCAGGGAAATCAATGTACAGTACAACAGTCTCTTCTTTTTATTGGACCAGCTGTACAGTTGCATTGAAATAGGAAACTTGCGATTACTGGCCAGCGGAGTATACTGTATGCTTTAAGTAGTTTTCGAAGGTGCTGAGTTTAGATATTTGGTTCATTTCTTGTGAAATTTTACTGGTTGGTAAAAGACCATATAATATTTCGCCCTGAATGAAAGTGTGTGCTACTGTTACTATTGAATTTGTGCTATTTTGAACCATCCGATTATCGCGATAAATGTGNTATAATTTAATAGAAAGTCTCGTGAATATGCGAATTGATCTTCTCCTTTAATTCTTGCCATTGACTCTATAACACTTTTAGAATTGAAAAAAGCATATTTTGTGTCTAGTACATGTTGAAGAGCATCGTCGACATCAGAAAATAAATTCTCTGGATGTTCTCTTAAATGGTCTCCAAGAATTTTTACACTTCGCTCATTTGTTTCCTGAAAACAATTTATCAGATTATGGTGAATTGTCAAATTATGTAAACACTTTTTTATTATAATTTTGAATTTTCAATGCTCCAAAATAATTTGGAAATTAACACAAAAAGATGATTACGTAATAAAGTTAATTATACCAAGATATATGTTTCCAAGGACGTATCACTCACTGTTCCACAAGAATATTTTCCTTTTTTCACAGAATCTGCTAGTTCTTCAATAGTTGTAGGTATCGATTCATACACAGGATAAGTCATATGAGAGAAGAGAACTCCACAATAACCCGATATGAGGACTACCGTTATTAATAACCAGGCACCAATTGTGATTCTAGTTGTGCTATTTCTGACGTGTTTCATTTCACCGCCTGTCAAATATCATTGTAAATTATTAACGTAGTAATTATATTACAATGCTAATTTTTTTCAATGTAAATTTAGCAATTTTTCTTCCAGAAGTATTACAAGTTTTGATATTTCTTATTATTTTTATACTAGTATTAAGTGAAATTAACAAATATTACAGCTTTATCAAAGATTTAAATATTGAAAATAGTGATTAAAATGAAAATATGGAGTAAACATATTTACCTTGAGATATCATATTGGCGAAGAGAAACCAAAATATTTCGTTGATAGGCCATGATTGTTTATCGTTCTGGTTGTGTATACATCTTTTTAAATGTATTAAGTACAGAGCAATTCCTGTTATAATAAAAGCAGCAAAAAGAGATATCCAAACCTAAAATTAAATATTAATACTATATTTTATATAGATTTATTTAAGACATGGAAGAAATAAATTGATGTAACCTATTAAATGTAAAGAATTAAAAAGAAAGTAAATACGTTACGTAACGTTTTGGTTTTATTTTAATTAAGTAAAATCATTTAATAAAATAAAAACAGTAAACAACAATTTGACTAGGTTAACTTTCACTAGACGGAAATCCTGAAACTGGCATGTTGGTGCAATATTTGCATCTGACTTTGGTAATTTCTGGGGTGTTTGTTACTCTTCTACAGAATAGTTGTTCTTCCTGATTTGACTTATTCTATTTAATTTCAATGAGGAAAAAAAAACTGTTAATTTCGCTTTTATTTACATTAGTTTGCACAGGTAATAAGTAATAGAAGCTTGAATCTTTCTAAACTGTGCATAATTTAAATGAAAATAGACATGATTGTTCATTACAAAGTGATTAAATTTAAGGTGTGACTAAATAAGCATAAGCAAAGTCACGTAACATTCAATTTGTCCTGATACAAACAATTGTTATAATTGTACTCATAATGTAACCGAATGAAATATAAATCTTCATTCGGTTGCGGGTTCAGAACTATTTCAACCGAATGTGATAGTTCCGAATTTAATTCGATGGTCATTTGAATTATAAACTATTTATTTTTTGTAGAAATTACGAAACGTTACATCAGTTTTTTTCGAAAATAAACTTATAATTAGCCAGAATAAAATTGAACAATAGATAATAAAAAAGGAACTGAACGGAAGGCAGAAGCTGCAACTCTTATTGCTCATGTTGCAGGTAGCGAATTTTGGAATATCTTCTCAAATTAGGTACCCCTCATTTACAGTACGTAAATAAATTCTGTTTCTAGGGTAGGCTTTAATCTGAAAGTATAATCTCATGTGTTGTTTTTTGCAATAGATTTATCTTTCTTCTTTCTACAAGTAAATTAGTGTGGTTGATTTTACATTCCTTTTCCTGAGAGAGTTATACTTTGGACTTCAGAGTGATTCTTACCCTCGTTCCTTACGTATTTTAATGTTGTATGAAAATCAAATTGAAAGTGTGTCCTATAACACACAGTTCATGGCAAAACACCTATCGTAAAAGGTTAAATTTCGATTTTGTCGGTTTCCAAGTTCGAAAAATGTAGAAAACAAAAGAACAAGGAAACATACAGAAATGTCAATGTAGAAATTGCATGTGAAAACTGAAAAGATGATTCATATGTTCATTCGCTTTCTCATAAGATTTTTACTATTTGTATAAAATTAGGGGATGTGTGCTGGTTTTTGGATGTGTTGGTGAACTTTTTAGTAGAGTTTATTAACTGCATAGCAGTGAATTGAAGAACTGTAAGTTGCTTAAATATAAAGGATTTAAACTTAATGCGAAGATTAAAATTATTACGTTATAGTCAACCTTACACGTTTTCACAAAATGCAAGTTTCCGGACTAATTAGAGAATTTTTAGATGATTCTAAAAATATGTTCGATTTCCCGCAAAAGCGAAAAAAAAAACTGCATCTGCGTCTTGCACGCCGATTTCTCTTAACACTTCCATTGTTACGTAACACTTCCATTGTTGACACTTCCATTGCTACTTGGCACCTCCATTGTTACTTAACACTTCCATTGTTAATGGAAGTGTTAAGCTTTAATCCTGTCCCTCTGCTCCCGGAACGGAATTTCGAAAAATCTCTTTTTAGTGTCCGTTTTCGTGACGTACCCTAACTGTGTACCAAATTTCAACTTTCAACTCCTAACCGTTTGGGCTTTGCGCTTATAATTATTATTATTATCATTATCATTATCAACCCGTCTCGATTATATACAGTAGACCCCCCTATAACGCTTAGATACGTTCCACGCTAACCGAAAATTACGTTGTAGGAATGAGCCAATCGCAGCCCGATAGGTGGGAACTTTACGGACTAAGGCTGTTCGAAAGGTTTTCTTCTATAAAATTAACCGATTCTAGACTAATTCCACTCAACATTTCCAAAATACGTATAATTTTTTGGGAATAATCTGTATAAACTATGCTATAAACAAAAAATTGTAGGATTACTTACACCGTTCGACTACGCCGTTGCTTAAAGCTGGTTTTCATCGCGGAACAGCACGCGAAACGACGGCCGCAATTTCTGATAACGAATTTTTGGCGGAAAAATAACTTGACCTTTGGAGACATCATTAATATAAATAATTTTTATGGACGTTGAATAAGAAGTGTTTCTTTCACAAGAAATGTATAAAATTAGTGCTGTATTAGACTTACGGTACCTAATTTACATACTGTGCAGACGATAATAAACTCAACTTACTAGCCTAAAATCTCCGTAGCGTGTTGCCAGGCGGCAGAAAGCATATATATAATTATAATAAAGTTACAATAAATTAAGTTAATATATAATTATATATACAGTACCTAATTTATATATAATTAATATATAATTATATGTACAGTACCTAATTTATATATAATTTATATATAATACTAAACAGACGATAGCAAACTCAATTTAGCCGCTCCGTAGCGTGGCGCAGGGTCGGAGGAAAGTAGTTCGGCTGCTCATCCACTATTGGTCCAGACTCTATCAATCTTGTCGCGAAACGACGTTATAGGAGGTACGTTATACGAAAGTTGCTACAATTTTTTCGCTACGTTATAGGAATTGTCGTTATAGGAACGTACGTTATAGGGGGGTCGACTGTATATAGATGAATATTGTTAAAATAATTTCAAATTGTCAATTTTTTACAATTTCTTTATAATTCCTATTTATGTTTCGAATATGAATATTAAAATAACTTTACATGAAAATTTTTATAACAATAATTTTAATATTTAATGTCATCATGAGCCTCCTTGTTAAATGATAATCGTGAAAAAATACATTTACTTATGACTTCGCTTAAAACAGTAAGGCTAGCATTTCTTAACTGAGCATGGATTCATATAGATAAAAAAACGAAGACGATGACACAGTTATAACCAGGGCAGGATTAACCCACTTTGGGGCCCTAGACATTTTCTTCTTACGGCCCCCCTCTCTCACACAAGAAATAGAGCACACAAAAAATATATAACAATAAATAAAACAAAACTAAATAATGTGAAAAACTAAAACAAATCTTAAACTTTTATTAATAAAAAATATTTAATACACAACAATAAATTTTAGTTTTTCCAGAAAAGTTTGAACAGTTTGTTTATAAATTTAAAATATTGAAATTTGTTTTATTAAATGTCTAACAAAAGTTGTTGTAAAATAACAATATTACCTTAAAAAAATAATTGTCAACAAGACTATGTCTTGTTTATAAAATCGTACTGCTTGCTGTGTTACCAGCTTAGAGGTATGAAGGAGTACATGTCAGGAGTTGCAATTTGGCACAGAGTATTAAGTGCCCAAATCATGCGCGCATAAAAAAACCTGACT
>NW_019385140.1:229115-245107 GCF_000671375.1 Centruroides sculpturatus | reverse complement strand
TATTTTGGAAATGTTGAGTCGAATTAGTCTAGAATCGATTAATTTTATGGAAGAAAACCTTTCAAACAGCTGTAGTCCGTAAACTTGACACGTGTCGGGCTGTGATTGGCAAGGACTCGTAAGAAATCGATTCATAAAGAACGGAACGTATCTACCGCGTTATAGGGTGGTCGACTGTACCACAATTATGTTATTACACACAGTAAGAATACGTAAAAGTCACAGAGTATTGTGTAGTGACCCTTATGTGGTTATTTTAAAATCGTTATAACTTATAAAAAATATATTTAACAAACAGGAAAAGAAATGTACCGGTAATTGTTAACAATCTAATTCCAGTTTCCATTACTATGATTTCTACATTTGTTTATAACCATACCAAAAACATAATTAAATAATTGAATTTATCGAAAAAAATTATTTTAATCTCTACAAACTCACCGTAATTGAAAACGGTCTGAGAATAATTTTTAATTTAGAAACTTCTTTAGGAGAAGAAACAATAAAAATGGTTTCGTCAGCGTCAAAAGCAACAGCAAAATCCGCTACCTTATAACACTCGGGCGTAATATATAATGAATTCAAACAGAAATCGGCCTCCTAAAGTAAAACCAGACAATTTAATTTTGTTTGTGAAATAAGGTAATTATTTTAGTTGTTTAACATTACTTGGCGTTGCAGTTTTCCAAAAAGCCCATTCCAAGATCCATTTTCGTCTTCTGTACCAAATATTGCTTCAGGACGAAGAATTTCGTAACTGAAAAAATATTTTGTTTTTTAAATAATTAAAATTAATGATAGTTTAAGCAAACATAACTACTGATATATGGAATAATATCTTACCTAAGACAATTTAATTTATTAAACACTAAGTTAAGTGCTTTTACGTCAATTCCGCCAACAACTTCGTTCTTTTTTTCGTCTAAGTCAACATAGAATGGCATCTATAACATAAATATAAAAATTAGTAAATTAATTACGCTATGTAAACTTGCAGGAAAAAACCTACCTCAGCTGCAACCATTTTTATTTTACTTTCATTTTTGCATATTGTACCACCTAATCAAAATATTTAAAAAAACAATTTTAATCAAGTATGATCTCAGATCTATTGTTGTGTAATGTTTTTCACAAAAAAATGCAAGGCAGAAACTATGAACTAAGCGTAAATAGTGCTGATAATAAAATTAGTTTAATTGGATATTTTATATAATTTTTAATGTTAAATAAGACAGTTAATATATTATTCACATAAAGAACTTTTTATTGTATATATGACGATCCACTTTATATTGGGAATTTCATGTGCTAGATAACTCTACGAAAAATACTTCTGAAATCGGTATGTTATCTCATGATTCTAGAATTTAAACAAATCTATAGAATAATTATGAATAGGAAAAGCAAATGTATTCTTCTTGATTTGATATTTTTAAAACTGTTTTAACTTAATAATATTCAAGGTGTAGATAAACACAACGAAGCAGAGTAGGCCTATATCTTTTGACTTGTACATACTTTATTAACTACCGTAAATTACTAATTAACGAAAGCATAAATAAACCGTAGTGGACTATTCGATAGAATAATGACACTTCCTTTAAAACGCACTTTTTTAAATTTAAATAATATGTTGGGTATTATTACATTCTTTTACATTAAAAACATATCATAGGAATAAAATTATCTCAATTAAAATTATAATAAAACGTGTTTTATTATGTGAAAATTTTTATTACACTTACTTGTTTCTGTAAATATGTTCAACCCTGCAGTTGTTAAAATTATTTTTATCACAAACATTTTCGTTATTCAACTCTTCGAATTTCAATCGTTAAATAGAAATTATGGAATCCACTAACAGATCAGTGAAGAGCAGTTTATNAGGACTCGTAAGAAATCGATTCATAAAGAACGGAACGTATCTACCGCGTTATAGGGTGGTCGACTGTACCACAATTATGTTATTACACACAGTAAGAATACGTAAAAGTCACAGAGTATTGTGTAGTGACCCTTATGTGGTTATTTTAAAATCGTTATAACTTATAAAAAATATATTTAACAAACAGGAAAAGAAATGTACCTGTACTTGTTAACAATCTAATTCCAGTTTCCATTACTATGATTTCTACATTTGTTTATAACCATACCAAAAACATAATTAAATAATTGAATTTATCGAAAAAAATTATTTTAATCTCTACAAACTCACCGTAATTGAAAACGGTCTGAGAATAATTTTTAATTTAGAAACTTCTTTAGGAGAAGAAACAATAAAAATGGTTTCGTCAGCGTCAAAAGCAACAGCAAAATCCGCTACCTTATAACACTCGGGCGTAATATATAATGAATTCAAACAGAAATCGGCCTCCTAAAGTAAAACCAGACAATTTAATTTTGTTTGTGAAATAAGGTAATTATTTTAGTTGTTTAACATTACTTGGCGTTGCAGTTTTCCAAAAAGCCCATTCCAAGATCCATTTTCGTCTTCTGTACCAAATATTGCTTCAGGACGAAGAATTTCGTAACTGAAAAAATATTTTGTTTTTTAAATAATTAAAATTAATGATAGTTTAAGCAAACATAACTACTGATATATGGAATAATATCTTACCTAAGACAATTTAATTTATTAAACACTAAGTTAAGTGCTTTTACGTCAATTCCGCCAACAACTTCGTTCTTTTTTTCGTCTAAGTCAACATAGAATGGCATCTATAACATAAATATAAAAATTAGTAAATTAATTACGCTATGTAAACTTGCAGGAAAAAACCTACCTCAGCTGCAACCATTTTTATTTTACTTTCATTTTTGCATATTGTACCACCTAATCAAAATTAAAAGAATAATAATTTTAATCAAGTATGATCTCAGATCTATCCTTCTGAAGTTCAGTAAGTATAATATGCAAGGCAGAAACTATGAACTAAGCATAAATAGTGCTAACAATAAAATTAGTTTAATCGTATATTTATCGAATTTTTTATGTTAAATAAGACAGGTAACTTTCAAAGTATATGCGAAACAGAGTTAATTAAAAGAGGAGTACCTCAAGCCAGTAGCATTTAATGCTACAGGTCAGAGGAAGTGATCTACTAAATGTATTTAATGTATCATTCACATAAAGAACATTCTATTGTATATATAAGGACTGAATTTATATTGTAAATGACATGTGCTAGATACCTCTACGAAGAATACTTTTAAAAACTGTATGTTACTTCATGATTCAAGAATTTAAACTAATCTATAGAATAGTTATGAATAGAAAAAGCAAATGTGTTCTCTTTGATTTGATATTTATAAAACTGTTTTATCTTAAAGATATTCAAGGTGTTGGTATATACATCGAAGCAGAGTATATCTTTTGATTTTACACACTTTATATTCTGCATAAAATTACTAGTTAACAAAAGCCTAAATAAACCGTAGTGGACTATTCTATGGAATAGCCACCTTTCCTTTGAAAAGCACTTTTTTCAATCCAAATAATATGTTGGCTGTTACTAAAGAAATCGGCACAGTTATAAGCATTTGATAAACCGTCTAAAATCGGTGTAAACAGTTCAAATACTCAGAGAAAAAGGGTTCGAAACGTTAAAAAATGAACTGGAAATGCTGTGAAGTATCTCTACATAGACTCACAGTTGCTTATCATGCCGAAGCAATTTTGCACCATGAGCAATCAAATATTGGGATTTAATTTGCTGCTGTACTAGACTTGTTAGAGGCAATTTCAGCTTTAATTTGCTTTTCTTTATGTCCACTGAAACCATTTAACTTAATAAGCGTTTCGTTATTACTTCCGTGTCTAATAATATTTCTCAGCAGCAAAAATTTTACTATAAACGTACAGTAAAATTTTTGCTGCTTGTTAAATTGCTTTTTATTAAGCATACTCTTCTGGTTTTGTATTTTGCTAATATCTACAAGATACAAACTGACGTATATGTATACAACACTTTCTTTCTACATGAAAAACGCATCATACTACATCTCTTCGTATAGTTCATTATATCAAAAAGAAAATGCAAGAATTTATAACGTACTCAATACTAACAACGAATATAATTATAATAAAACATGTTTTATTTTAATTTTAATTGAGATAATTATATTCGTTATTATTTTATTTAATTGATATAATTATATTAATTGAGTTATTATTATACTCACTTGTTTCTGTAAATAAGTTTAACCCTGCAGTTGTTAAAAGAATTTTTAGCACAAACATTTTCGTTATTCAACTCTTCGAATTTAGGACGTTAAATAAAAATTATAGAATCCACTAACAGATCAGTGAAGAGTATTTTATTGTGTGATGTTGTCTGGAATAGAAAAGAAAAACATTGTTAATGAAAATTGTAAGAAAATTATAAACTAATACTACTACTACTGCTACTACACTGTCACGCCATTGCTTAAAGAGGTGAAGAAGAAAAAAAGTTTATTTCCTGTGGACAGCACTCTGGCAGATTCATTCTTCTGAAGAACGTCATGTTATCTAGGCCTAGCGTATCAGAAACACTCACTCAAACTGTCATCCTGAGACCTGCTGAAGTCATGTACTACACCCATGTTTGACGATCTTGGGCAATTTTACTTCTTCCACTTTTATGACTCTCTTTAAACCTTTCCGGAGTTTTGTTTAACTCAGAATTTGTTTCTCTTCCAGATTCTCTTTCTCCTTTTAGGTCTATTCTTTCCTTGGTTTTCCACGCCATCTGTTTTCTTCCGCATCACCACATGCACTTTGTACACACTTCTTCTTTTGATATTCAGAGAGAAACTAACGCTTTATCCACTCGATCAATCTATTTTCTATCACAACGCACTGCACCAAGATATCCTCATTACTTACCAAATTTCTTTTTGTCACACCACATATATATCTGAGATATTTTATTACAGCTGCAATTACTGTGCTCTTACGCTCCCATTCTTNTGGTATATACGTAATTGCATCAGTTTTAGTACCTATTTAATTAATTTCAATCATGACAGCAAAAAATTAAGGATGCTTGTTTCTTTAAACTATTTGATGAAAACGTTACATAAAATTGGGGTTGCATAATCGTCTGAAATTATTATTATATTTTTGACTGGAAATTACAGGATTTATGCAATTTTAGTTTAATTAATGTTATATAAAACTGACTGCTGGTACAAGTTTGCTTAAAACATGCAACTCAAGAATCCCCAAAATGGCAGCTCAAGAAGTAGATCACGCGTGTCCTGACCTTCTTATATAGACCTTGGAACACTCGAAAGCGCGGCCATTTTGGAATTACACGTAACCCTTTGGAAACCACACGTAACATTTTGGAACCCTTATTTCTTTTACTACGATTACTAAAATCGAAGTTCATAATTTAAGAATTAAATTATAGTGGTATAAAATAATATAAAATTATTTATATTATTTATACTCGTACAATTTCAAAACTATTTTCTGTAATAATTTGTTTCTGACTTAAAGGATATTTTGATATTATTGACGACAAACGTTTAAAATCATTGATTTCCTTACCTGTCCATTATTTTTGTTCGACGGAGTTGAACTGCTTGGACCACGTGGCATGAAAAATTTTGTCAAGGTCCTAATGAGAATGTGCAGACAACTGAACGTGTGAAAGAAGACCACTTACACGTGCAACTATTTATGTTGTGATTAGATAATTTAAATTAGCAAGCAGTGATACTAGTAAGACTTTATTAAACTCATTTTTTCTCATTTTTTCGTTAAAGGCATGAAATATTATTTTGTACCGTAAATGGTACTTGAAATATTATAATGTACTAAAAATGTACTAAAAATCTAAATGTACTTTTAATTTACTGGAAAGGGCAAAATGCACCAGAAAAGTACAAATGTACTAGAAACGGCAACACTGCCCAGCTCTATTATACGTAAGAGAAGTGGAGTATGGCTATTAGTTAAAAAATAATCTCCTAAAGTTTTTCATTTATGAACTCAGAGGACTTCGAAACGTCGATAAATGCAGAACCATTCGTGAATTTTTTATATGTATGGATGTTAGTGTATGGATTGGGGAAACGTTTTCGTTCAACCTGTTTGAAGATTAATAACACCTGTGCTTTTAGTGGAAAATTTCTGAAATTTTGCAGAGAGAGTTGAATATTAGAGGGATTGACGCTGTTATATTTTGGCATTTTAAAGGTGGGAAAATAGAAGAAATTGTGGTATCTCCAGTAGAGTCAGACTTAATGACGATTTTATTTGTTAATATTATTTATAATTTTTTATAAAATCCATACACTGAAAATTAAGCTTTTTGAGATTTCATAATTCTGTAGACAACAATATATAATCTTTAAAATAAAATCTGATAACAAATGACATAATTGAATGTTGTTGGGATAATTAAGCAGCTCTTTGCTAGATTTTTTTTTTACTTTGTAGATGATTAGATCATTTGATAACTTTATAAACTGTTGATTTTCACACAATTGTGGCTATGTGAAATGTAATATGACTCAGATACATTGTAGAATTACTAATTTTCTTGAATATTATTATTATGTAAAAGAATTTAATGCATGGAGTTTTCCAAATGATTTTTTGTTCCATATTTTCCAGTAAAATGGATGTAATTTTGCATAGCAAAATGACAACGACTTTTTTTTTCTTATAATAAAGCCTTTAATTTACCACGTATTTTAGAAATAAATTTTGTAGAAATTACTTCTAATATACTACTTTCCTGTATTGTATACTATTCTGTGAACTATTTTTGATATAAATTGTAATTTAACTGCTGAAGCAGAGATTGCTCTATCATTCTGGGACAACTATATCCTGTACATAATTGTTAAAATTCACATATTATTGTTATTTTTATTGGTTTTTTTTATAAAATTATAATCGTACGCTACCACAGTAAATTATTGATTTTCTATCTATTGTTGTGTAATGTTTTTCACAAAAAAGTACGAATGAGAAAAATGACTGTTGAAATGACAAATTGACAAGAAACCAGTTAGCTCAATTAAAAGAAGGCGAAACTAAAAATGCGAATTTATTAAACTAAGCACATTATATAAACACAAAGTATTCAGCCCACCAGTGGCAAAGTGGTTCCTTTCTTTGAATACTTTGAGTTCGGTCATGGGTTCGTCAGGACAGGTTAGCCACGTGAGTTTTCCGGACGTTCTTTGAGTCTGTAACGCGTGAATATGATTCTTTACCCTTAAAACATCTCACAGAAAACATTATTCTTTGCGTATATAACAAAAAATTATATAAGTACTACCCACATAAAAGGGACATTACAACTTACCACAAAATGCCATAGCCTAGTAGCTCTCCTCGTGCCCAACATGAAAAAGAAGACTATAGTCTACTCATCCTAAGTTGACACTTACTATAAGCAAACATTTCGTTGGTTTCAATCCATCGAAGATTTTCATTGGTCAATCACAAGCGGCAGTGGCATGAAACGTATTGATCGGTTAAGTTCAATTCTCTGCACGTTTTAAAGTAGGTCAGAATAGTCGCAACAATTTAAAAAATGCTGAGATACTACTTTGAAAAGTTTTTATAGCCTACTTAAACATTAATATGTAGCGGTTTAAATTATTTCCATTGTCGAAAATTAATATTAATATATATTATGAAGACTAGCACAAAATATACAGATAACCCCCATATAACACGACACTTCTATAGCACGGATTCATTCTAACACGGTTCGAGAATTGGTACCATCCCCGTATCACACGGTACTGTTATAGCACGGATTCACTCTGACACGGTTCGAGAATTTGGTAAAACCCTTGTACAACAGGAAACGTAATAAATTTTTACATACTTAAGTAATAATTGTTCACCAAAATTATTATTTTCGTAAACTATTAGTACTTAAGTATGTAAATTTTCTTTTCTCGCCTTCTGTCCATACACATGGTCCTTCTCGAAACTTGCTTCAATGTTGCCAGATCTCGACGCTTCTGCTTCTGATTTCCCTTATTCCATACTTGCTTTATTCTTCATAAGTGCTTAGCACCATATAAGGAAATTTATAATATTTTAACTAGAAGCAAGCAATCTAAAATTACATACATTTTGCAAAAGGTAAAGCATGGATCTGAAGATAATGCAGAAAAATGCTTAAAGGATAACGATAACTTGCCAAAAAGAAAACGCTCTCGGTTAATTCATTAATAGTGATGACGAAGAAAATATTGTTTAATTTATATTAATATGTATCACTTAAAAATTTTAAATAAAGATATTTATTTTAATTATGAAAATATAATAGCATGATTATTAATTTTTGGAACCTAACCCTCCTTTTCGTATTAGTTGTTTGTTTCGTATAACACGGCAATTTTTTTGAACGTAATTACCGTGTTATACGGGGTTACCTGTATTTATAATTATTTAATTTAAAATTTTTAACTATACAACTATTCTATTAAATAGATATAAACAATAGGTTTCTAATTGCTTGACCAATAAACAAAGGGTGACTTAAACCAATAAACAAAGATGTGTCATTTTTTTGTTTACTGTAGGTACCAAGTTACGATAAATAGAATATAAAACTCTATTTATAATTTTTCTGTGTCATTAAAATATACAGCTGCTCTCTAGCTATTCAAGCTGTGAACAATGATTTTAATTTAAAAATTTACTTTGATGTCACAATAGCCAATTATTATATGAAACCCAAGTATTGTATAAAAGCACGAGATTTGCATTATTCTGAATAGCACTAATTTCGATAAAACATTAATTTATAACGAAGTTTATTAATAATGTTCAATTGAAAAAACTTATAACAGTGCAACTATTGTAATATTTTTAAGTTATGAATACTACAATTGTATATTCCTGCACAGTATCTAAATTTAAAAAAGAAATATGGCCTACTTAAAAAATAGTAAGTTTCGTGAATAGCAATATTGAATGTAATAGAATAATAACAAAAAACATTAAAAACTTTTAAGACCAAGAAATCAATATATTGAAAATTTTTGAATTATAAACGCATTTCTATCATTTGATAAAAAAGTACAGCGATTGCTTTATTGTATTGACTTCTACATGAAGGACTGTGCAGACAAAGAGTACACACGCATCAGTTTGATATGGAAGAGTCTATATTAATTAATTAAATAAATAAAAACAGAAATAGACACGCGGCTACCCACTAGCGAGTTCACACGAAAATCTGTTCTTTCTCAGCTGTTTTGATTTTTCATGTTTTTAAAACACTTTTATGTTTATTGTGTTGTTTTTTTTTTATTTTAACGCTACTTACGTCTTGATAACATGACTTCTGTCATTTTTTTTTATCTCACATAAACCCTTTCAGCTAAGTATAACTCCTGTTATTTCGTTTGGGGATTAAGTACACAGGATCAGGTCCCACTCTAGAAACAGACAACCCGGACATTTGTCCGGGGTGGCAAATCTAAACGGCGAAAATTTTAATCGTGATAAAATATTTATAAGTTAAATACATAATTAATCCAATTATTTGTCGATTTTTTTTGGCAAAAACTACTATGCAATTTACATTTCGTATTTACTATTTTTGCCTAAAAGAAAAGTGTCATCGTTAATTACGGAAGTATATAACAATGTAACATCATGTTCGTAATGGAAGTTCTCAGTTTTATATATATAGGCCTATATCATACTATAATTTACAGTGAAAAAAACACGAGTAAATAGTAAATATTTAATTAACTAAAAACAAAGAAAGGTAGAACATGCTATTTTTATATTTTTTTCAAAAATTGCTTTCTTGTGCATTATTAAATAAGTATATCAAACCTGTCAATTTGAGAAAATATAAATATCAAAAATTTTTTATCTGTTCAAACTGTAATATTATTATATGTTGTTTCTCTGATTAAATAAGTATGATATCGATCATTTAAATCTGATAAGCGACTCTCATGAATGTGATTATACAAGTAAATTGAATTTATATATGTTGTTGCCATAAGTATAATAAAACAAACAATATCTAATGTATTTATATTGGATTGTCTTTACGAAAAAGGAAGTTCTTGGTCATTCATTGTACGGGAACAATAAATCTTCTCTTGTTTGTCTTAATATTAGGAATTTTCAATTATATTTTTTCGAATAAATAAAAGAATTATTAATTTCAATTAATGTAAATATTATTTCCTTCAGTTACAACATATTCCAATCGTTAATTTGTTCTATTTTACTTTGTAACTTTAATATTGCAATTAAACACAAAAGAGTAGTAATTACAAACAGCTGATAATCGTTAACATGAAAATATCTTTACATCATAAAATAAAAAGTATCTTCGACTTGATGCACGAAAGTAATTAAAATCAGTAAAACACAATTTACAAAAAATAAATAAATAATTTTATTGTATCTAACTTTTATTTTTACTACTTTAGTTCGGGAGAAGCAACGTTATTGCGTGTTAAAAAATCTTTGGATTAAGTAATTGACTGTGATCTTAAAACTTAAATAAAACAGCAGATGTGTACAATCCACAATTCACATACCAGCAAATCTTTTATATTTTTACTTATCTCCTTGGGCCTTATTGCTTAACTGCTAATGTTAATTAAAAATCCTTTAAAAATTTAATATTTATGTTAAGTAACTTTTTTTTACTCAAATGCGAATCTTACACTAAAAAAATTGCTCGTAAATAATTGTCGGTAAATAACCCCCTCTCCGAAAAGTGTTTTTTTAAAAAAAAACTATAAAAAATTGAAAATAATTTAAAATAAATGCTTTTATTTGTAAAATATAGGTACACGGATTGTAATTCTTTCATTTAACAAGGCATTTAATTTTACACCTGCAGTCTACTTTGTAAACAACAATTTCTTTCCTTTTGTTTCATTTTTAAGTATTTTTTATGCCTAGTTACATTAAATAAATTAATCAGTGGGCGGCAAGTGGATAATGTGCAGTGCATGCCAGTTCTAAATCAGTTACAGTTAGCGACTAGGGAGACTTGGGTATGAGTAACGTAAGTATTCTAGATGACTTAGCCCTATTGGATATTAGAGGTGTATATGAGTACGAATGAATCGTACAAGCAAAAAAAAAAAGGTCGACAGGTTTTGCACGGTATTGCCGGGTAAAATTAATAGTTTACCCGGGCGATCAGTAGATTCCCGGACTGTCCGGATGGTAACACTATTCCCCGTGCTCATCTCAATCGGTCTGAATCGTAGGTGAGACGAAAATATGGAAAGAAATGGTTGAAATTTTTACAAGATATTATTATTATTTATTGTGAAATTTTGCCGTTCCCTAAAAAGTGCCGCCCGGGGCGGGCCGCCCCTATTACACTACGCCACTGGCTATAGGCTACATATTGCACTTCAATTAATGTCCCGATTTTCAGAGCATTAAAATAAACTGCCATCAACAGCAACACTGCATACAGTAATTCTATTGAACAGATGGCGGTTCAGATATAGTTATTGTCATTAATAATATTACTTTTTTGCTATGTCAATATTAAAACGGATTATATTATTTGTATACGGCAACACGTGAAAAAGCGTGCCTCTCGAAAAAAGTTTCAATGGGAAACTGACCCCTATTTAGATGTTACAAACGTGAAGAAAACTCCAAAAATTCTATGTGGTCAGCCTGTCGGCAAAGCACAAGCTGACGAAAAACTACAAATGTTCAGTGGTTTTTGCACTCAGACCCAGGTAGGCAACTCTTTAAAAATTATCAATCCTGTTCATTGTGGGTTAGACCACACCCACAATGGTAGATATGTTCTAACCAACAATGGTGAGGTACTGGGCTCAACGTATCTAAAATTGATCTTTCATAAAAAAATTCTTTGAGAGTTGCTCGCCCAGATTCGATACCAAATCATCCAAAGAGGTGGGCCAAGACGTTTACTGCCATGGCCATCACCCTTTATTCATTATTACACAGGGACTAATTCAAAAATTAAAAATAAAACCACAAATTAATCATTAAAATTTTTCTCTACTTCAATTAACGCGTAACAAAGAAACTCAACAATTGACCTTTCATTGTTTGGCTCTATTATTGAAAAGAGTGCGCTTTACAATTGACTTAAAAATGTTTTTTGATTCGTACAATTATCAACCCTTGCCTGGGACTTTGGAGTAAGAAATTTTTCACATATTATTGTTATTTATGCAAATAAGAAATTCATTCGAAAAATTAATGACTTTAAAATGAAATTGCTCAATGCAGATGATAATTTCTTTAAATCCATTCAAAGATTTTGACTCTTCGATATTCCTGAATGTAGTTTTTAAGCAAACATTTTTGTGTTTTGCTGTATTCTATAATCAATTTAATGTTGAAATGATAGGGTTAGATTTGCATGTGAGTTTAACAGATTAGAGATTAAAGTCTTGTGCTAAGTAAATACATCTTAGGGCTTTTTACATTTACTGTTACTTAGAAAAATAAACAGAATACGTTTTTAACTTCATGAACCTAATTTAATAGACTTATTTGTTATCTGTAGCCTTTTCGATTCACTACACGTAATAGATGAAATTGTTGATCAGTTGTGATAAATTATTAAATTAGTAGTTAATAGATATATAATTTATAAGTTGTTAAATTTTATTATATCTTGTTTTATAATAAGACACTTTCTTTTACTTACTCAAATTAATGAAATTTTACTAGTTTATTAAATGATGCTTTGTTTAGCTTACAGTTTGATAAGAAATTTTGTTAGACATTAAATAAAAAGTTTCATTAGAGTGTTGTAATTTTTCTAAAAGTTTACATAAGTACTCATTGGCAAACTTTTGTATATTCGATTTTAAAATTAGAATAAAAGTTCTGATGTTTAACATTTATTGTGTTATATTATTTTCTCTTTTCATTTTCAGGGCAAGATCAGATGGACGTGCGGGTTTTGTAAATCCAAAAACTTTGGATCATTTTAAATATCGCGGCAAGAAAGAGGGCTTGTTGGAGCAGGATGAACCCGCAAAAATTAACTTTGGAACATTCAATTTGAAAGATCACATCAGTCCTGCATGTAAACAAACAATGGATAAGATTCGGCCATTTTACAAAAATTCGTGCGATCGCTTTAACAGGTACGTAAAATTTATGTTTATATGTTATACAATTATATCACGTTGATACGTGCTTCTTGTTCATAATTACTTATATTATACTTTTATCCACTTTAGACATTCTTGAGTCATTATAACAAGTCCAAAGTGGAAGTCCACTGTGGACTTGTTATAATGAGAAAAAAGAAACACATAATTTCCAATTAAAATATATTTTCTGTAATGTAATCTTATATGCTACTATACCACAATCGAGCATTTCGGGCCAACGTTTCTTCTCAGCAGACGTTACCCTTTTATTGTTATATTTTTATTCGCTCATACAGCTGCAGAGCTGCGAGCTGGATAATTACTCCGTGGGTTAAAAAGTTCGTAATTCGTTTAACGAATTAGTGATGTTTAAGTAAATGAAACTGTGTTGTAATATACAGGAAAATATTTTTAAAAAGTTTTGCTGGAAAAATTACATAAATGGCATTTCAAAGGTCTATTTCGAAAATGTTGAAAGATACATATAGGTATACACTATAAACTATAAACATAAAAAAAATTATATCTGCTGAGGAGTAACGTTGACCCGAAATGCTCGATTGTAGTGTCATATAAAATCTTCTATGTACTGTACAGAACAGTATTAACAGTAAATATATTTTAATTCGAAATTGTGTTTTTTTCCTTCATTATAACAAATCCTAGCACTTAAAGAAAAACCAAAATATACAAAAGCATAATACAGTTATACAGTATTATAATATAGTACGGAATAAGCTGCTGAAGAAGCTGACGTACTCTTAGAATATAGTTCATTTATATTGAAGAACAATATAGTAAGGAATGGTCATACCAAAAATTCCTAACTATACCATAAGTGATTTCAGATGTATCCGAAATCACTTATATACAATGAACACACGTCTCAATTTTCTCTTCTTTTTCGCATCAAATATATGAATGTGATTTCTTAATATTAGTTGTAATTTAATGTGAGAAATTTATAGTCAGTACATTTTTTTAACTTTTTCGGCTCTGTTGTATATATTAGAGGAAAAGTATGGCGATTGTACAAAAAATAATTACTAAGACTTTTACATATCATAAATTTTACAAGACTCTGAAGATCTTGAAACGTCCAGAAATGCAACGAAAATCGAGGCATTTTCTGCTACAACTAAAACTATGGTAATGTTATTGAGTATATCATTATGCGACGTATGCATCCTCTATATATATTCAAAGTTCGATACAGCGCCACTGTCCACCTCTGAGATCGTCATTAAACCGACAAATCTCAAAGATAAGAATTACATACACTAACAAGTTCTGCACATAACTTTAAATTTGAATTAGAGGAGGCCCTACATGTCCATAAAATATTAATAAATTTAGTTACGTCAAAAGGCATCGAAACTTTAATCGTGAATTAGAATGCCCTATGTAAATGGCCCAAGCGTTGTGTTGCCATTACTTAACAGACGTCTAAGTGATAATTTGTTTATTTCATAAAATATTTTAGAGAATATAAAATTAAATATTTACCAAGTAATGCATTACAATTTCTCTATAAGTTTCATAAATATTTACTGTATTGTGAATTTTTTCTTTCTACTTATAGTCAGCGATTGGTTGAAGAAGAGGACGATAATGAATTAAATACTGATATTATGGGTCGTCCAACAAATGTTAAAATGATTGAAAACTTAAGGAAAAACGAAAATTGCATGGAAAATGAGAACACCTTCGGATATAATATTGGACACACCATTGGATATACCATTGGTTGTGCCATTAGAGATACAAAGAAATTAAAAAAAGCCGGATCGTTTTTTAAGGCCGTATGGAAGCCAGTGAAGAGGTGAGTTTCTGTATATGTCAGTACAAACAAAGTCCGATTTAGCTCGGTCATTCGCTTGCCTTTACAATTCTCACCGAATCCAATGTGACGCTAAACCAAAGTACCTCAAACAGCAACAATTATACACAATATTAAGATGTACGAAGAGATTTGAGCTTAAAAACTTCGTAACTATTATGAGAATGGCATAACTTTATTATATTTTTGCGCTAAATCGAGATTTACCAAAATAGTTCTATTTTTAATCCAATGAACAGATAAGCTACAAATGAAAATAATAATAACTAGCAATTATTTATAAATATAACATTTTTTGATTCTCAATTTCATATAATGTAATATTTGCAATTAATCAATATAAACACAGCCGATATTGCCCTCTCAATATGTTTTGATAAATTTCAAATTTACATATGTTTTCAATAAATAATTAAATTTGTTTTTTCACATTCAGATCAGCTGAGAAGTTATGGAGAGGAATGAAAAATGGAGAAACTGAATACATTCAGTTTGATTAATGATCTCTTTGTCTCCATCATTTGAGTCAAGTATCCATCTGCTTGATTTGGTCCGAGTACGTCTCGGGTAAGAGTTTAATCAGAATATTTTTGTATTTTACACTTAACACATAGATGATTTTCTACCCTCAATTTATAAATTAAACATCATTTTTATCACCGATAGAAATGGTGTTTTGGCCATAGTAACAGGAAAACAGAAAACATGTATTAACGTAGAGATACATCATGTCCTTTATAACATTGAGATTTTACATCAGGGGTGTCCAACCCGCGGTCCGCGGGCCGCATGCGGCCCAAGGCAAGTTCCAATTAGGCCCAATAAACATGTAAACAAAACTGACAAATGTTTTAATTTTTTTTATTATTTATTTATTTTAACGGCATAAACTAAAAAAAAAGTTTCACAAAGCCGTAAACCTTTATTCATATTTTATTTTTGAGTGGAAAGAAAATATTTTCAAATACTTGGAGATATGTGAATGCAAAAGGATTACTAAATAAACCTGGAGTTGTGACTCAAAGGATTATAGACCCAAATTTGG
>NW_019385140.1:207654-227327 GCF_000671375.1 Centruroides sculpturatus | reverse complement strand
TATTCTAGTTTTAGTTAGTTTTTTCCTCTTTATTTTAAAATGTCCAAAAAATTAAAAGAGAAATCTACAAAAATAACAAAAAAAGAATTTTAAATTTAAATTTTCTTTTTGTTAATTGCATTTTTATGCATTTATTCTAGTTTTAGTTAGTTTTTTCCTCTTTATTTTAAAATGTCCAAAAAATTAAAAGAGAAATCTACAAAAATAACAAAAAAAGAATTTTAAATTTAAATTTTCTTTTTGTTAATTGCATTTTTATGCATTTATTCTAGTTTTAATTAGTTGTTCTCTTTTTATTACAAAATGTCCAAAGAAACTAAAAGAGAAATCTATAAAAATAACAAAAAAAGAATTGTTTTGGATTTCAATTTTCTTTTTGTTTTTCGCATTTTTATGCATTTGTTCTAATTTGCATTGCTTTTTTTCATATTTCTTTATTATTTTTTGGTTTATGTTTTAAAATGTGCAATATGTGAATAGAAATTTTCATAAGTAAAAAGAAAAACATGTTTAACAGTAATTTTCTTTTATTCATTTTAAATGATCTGACAAGTTTAAATAAAGCAAAAAAATGTTAAGGTTGCATTTAAAGCAAGACAGGTATTACTAGCAGCACATCGACTTGCATATACATTGCGCCATAATTAAATGGAAAGCATCTTTTTATCTGCTATTGATATGTATGGGCATGATTTCTGTCCATAACGTCTTTTGAAATTAATGTCAGAAATATCTATATTTTATGTATTGCAATATTTTTTCTAACATTCAAATATAATTGTGAAAAGAGCTCCTTTAGAAGTGTATGTGAGAAAAGCATATATTTTGTGCGCTTTTAACATGCCTTCAGAACATCATGTTTAATTTTAATTTTTTATTATTTGTTTGAATTTTATTGCATTCCTTTTAATTTGCATTGTATTAATTCTGTTTTTTCGTGTTGTTTGTTTGTTCCATTTTTTATAATATCCAATATAATTGTAAGAAAATAGTTTTATAACAGACTAAAAAATCACATTGAATTTAATTATTTTTTCTATATTTGAATTTATTTATATTTGTTGTAATTATCGTTGTTTTTACTTTATTCTCGTTCCTTGTTTTTCTATTTTATTTTTAAAAATGCTAAGAAAAATGTTTAAAAAATTTTATAAGTAAAAAAAAAATATTATATATATCAATTTTCTTTTATTTATTTGAATTTAATTGTATTTATTGTAATTGTCGTTGTTTATATTTTATTTTCGTTCGTTGTTTTTCTATTNTTGGTTTTATTTTATTTTTGTTCGTTGTGTATTTATTTTATATTTAAAAATGCTAAAAAAAATGTTAAAAAATTTTAAAAGCAAAAAAAAATATTATATATATTAATTAACTTTTATTTATTTCAATTTAATTGTATTTATTGTAATTATCGTTGGTTTTATTTTATTTTTGTTCGTTGTGTATTTATTTTATATTTAAAAATGCTAAAAAAAATGTTAAAAAATTTTAAAAGCAAAAAAAAATATTATATATATTAATTAACTTTTATTTATTTCAATTTAATTGTATTTATTGTAATTATCGTTGGTTTTATTTTATTTTTGTTCGTTGTGTATTTATTTTATATTTAAAAATGCTAAAAAAAATGTTAAAAAATTTTAAAAGCAAAAAAAAATATTATATATATTAATTAACTTTTATTTATTTCAATTTAATTGTATTTATTGTAATTATCGTTGGTTTTATTTTATTTTTGTTCGTTGTGTATTTATTTTATATTTAAAAATGCTAAAAAAAATGTTAAAAAATTTTAAAAGCAAAAAAAAATATTATATATATTAATTAACTTTTATTTATTTCAATTTAATTGTATTTATTGTAATTATCGTTGGTTTTATTTTATTTTTGTTCGTTGTGTATTTATTTTATATTTAAAAATGCTAAAAAAAATGTTAAAAAATTTTAAAAGCAAAAAAAAATATTATATATATTAATTAACTTTTATTTATTTCAATTTAATTGTATTTATTGTAATTATCGTTGGTTTTATTTTATTTTTGTTCGTTGTGTATTTATTTTATATTTAAAAATGCTAAAAAAAATGTTAAAAAATTTTAAAAGCAAAAAAAAATATTATATATATTAATTAACTTTTATTTATTTCAATTTAATTGTATTTATTGTAATTATCGTTGGTTTTATTTTATTTTTGTTCGTTGTGTATTTATTTTATATTTAAAAATGCTAAAAAAATGTTAAAAAAATTTTATAAGTAAAAAAACAATATTACATATATCAATTTTCTTTTATTTATTTGAATTTAATTGTATTTATTGTAATTGTCGTTGTTTATATTTTATTTTTGTTCATTGTTTATGTTACATTTTTTCGTTGTTTTTGTATTTTATATTCAAAAATATTTTTAAAAATGCTTAAAAAATTTAAAAAGTAAAAAAAATTATGTATTTTATCAATTTTCTAATGTATATTATATTTATTATATATTTAATTACTGATTTATTTGTTTATTATTTATTATAAAAAAAATTGAAGTTAAAAAAACTGAATAAAATTATGAATTAAACGAATTGTTTGTGTGAATATTACTAGTTTTGATTTTAATTTTAAGAACATCTGCTGCATTTGATTTATTATTTTAATGATTAGATTAATAAATCAAGTACTATAGAAAATCAGATTTAAAAAAAAAAAATAAATCAATGTAAATTTCTAGTTTGCATTAAAACTTAAATATGATTTGTAACGACTCATTAAAACATTTTAGACTTTTTCAATGGTTTTCATAAAATCACAATGTAATGAAATAAGAAACTATAGAAAACTGAATAGAAAAAAACCTACTTCTTTCGTATTTTCAGTGTTCATAAACTATTATAACGTAAAATTAATTAAAATAAATTTATAGAAATAAAAGTTACCTAACGTTAAATTAAATTCATTTAAAACTCGTTTAAAGTATTTAACTATAGTTTTATATTATCATCATTTCTTTTAATATTTTAAAAATACTGTTTATTTTAAGTTTTCTTTAACGTTATCAATTAAAAAATCATTTATTTTCTGTAACTTGCACTTATTATTCATGTAGTATTTTTTAAATCCAATATTTTTATATAAAGAAATAAAATAAAAATAAAACAATACTTAGGAATCAAAGATGAAAGGTGAATTTAAAATTAATTAAATTGTCACAATTTTTAAATAAGAAAGTTATAAATTCATTTTATAATAACTAATTTCGTTTGTAAATAAATTTAAAATGAAAATATCAAATCGAATGAATATTTGACTTAAGAATAAAGTCTAATCGAAAGATAAACTGAATTATTATTGTGAACAACTATTTTGATATAAATCGCAAACTCAACAATTCACAATAAATTGGATGAATGATATGATTAATCAATAAGCTAACTATATATACATATGCACGGATAAAATGGAGAACAAAGGTGACAGCAGTGTTTTCAAATAATTATAGAAGTATAAACCAACATTTATTAACTATAGGAGATTGACAAATAGCCTAACTGTAGAAAAACTATTTGACAATTTTGCAAAATATAAACTAAAATGTGAAAACTTAGTAACAAGCAGACAAGACGGTTAAAACTATATATTACGATCTTAACCTTTATCCATAACTGCTTTTTTACGATATCTTTTACGAGAGATGACAATACAATACGTAACGAAAAAATAAGAATTAGAGTATAATGTTTTATGCAAAATACTTACAGATAATGCTTATTATGAAAATTATAATGCCATCTGCTTAAGAATATGAGAATAACGTTATTAGTACGGTCGTCTTATTTTGTTAACCGATTTGCTTACATAGAGAAAATCTGTGGAAAAAAATAGTAATTTTCTCAAGGATATTTTACAACTAAGAAACAAATGCTATATATGAAAATACACCATCAATATAGTGAAGCGCATTGCCGTGGAATATAATTGATCTCAAAGAAATGGATGAACAGAATACGTAATATTCCGAATCAGGTTCATTCATATAACACTAGTGTAACCATTGTCTAAGAGTTTGGTATTATATTTATATTTGCTGTGTTGAACGGATTACATTTGTTTCAATTTACTCACTTTTACAATTATTGAGAAATTTGGAGGAAGTTAAGACAGAATAAATTAATAATTTCCGATCCTGATGTAGAGAGCGTGCAGTAAACTATCCACGCTTCAAGCAGCATTCCTCTACACATTTTTGATAGACACTGTGGTCATCAATTTACACTGGCAATTTCTGGGTCAAGATGGGATGGCATGTCATCCAGTGATATTCTCCATCATTTCAGTACTTGTATGACTGATTAGCATACGTCGTATCTGTCAGCTATTTAGGCCTACTCTCTATCCTGCAAAGATAGTTTATTTAATTTTTATAAGTTAAAAAAAATGATAAATGATTTGAAAATCTCTATCTTGAATTATTGTACTCATTTCAGAGTATTATATTTAATTAATACTTGTGAATATCCAATAACAAATCCTATTGTTTCAATTTTGTGAATAAAATTTAGAAAAACAATATAGAGATACTACGACATTACTTAAGACTATTGTCCTAGGGACATAATATGAATCTCCCAGCGTATTCCAAATCCTTGCCTATAGTAGCTGAAATTGAAAATGTAATACGAAAACTATCAGTAAATAATGAAGAAAAATTAATGTTAAGGACTAATATAAGTAAAGATTTGGAAAAATACAAAGATAATCATATTAATTGCATATTAGATTAAAAAAAAGCGAATGAAATAATAAATAACTATATACTAACTTCTGGTGTAGACTGAAAGTTATGTGGTTTCGATTCAAAAAATTTTTCCCAGCACAGAGTTACATAAAAGGCCGGCACGACTGTTGTTATCGGAAAAAGTATGATGTACTGTACAGGGGGTAAGACGCTAATAATTTGAGATTCAGACCATATACTTTAAATTAAATAAATAAAAAATGTGTTTAGAAACTGCAGCCGGCATTGTGACGATGTCACAATAATTTTGCTCGATTTATAATTATTTTTAATTTCCCGGTTGTTATGTATACATAAAAAAGGGAAAATATTGGGATAGTTTCAAATTTGATTTTCCGAGTATTTGCAAATCTGCACTGTTTGTACATAAGTTAAACTCAAAAAGAGTCAAAACAAGGTAGAAAAATTCCGCGTACAAGCATATAAGAGACATTGGTTCTACTAAATTTTGATGCTACTAAAAGATCGAGCAGATGGGAAGATACGTGTCATATCTTAACACGGGTCGAAATAAGATTTTAATCTATTAGCTTCTACAATTTTTATAAAACTCGTCGCTACCCTCAGAATTAATTAACCTTTTTGCCGTTTTATAATTTGATATGTTTAATTAGTTATACGATAGGAGAATGACGTGGTAAAGTACCTCACTATAATATCATTGAAATGCTTTGTCATTTAATTTATGTATGTGATCAAAGTATTCTTTCATACAAATAGATTTTTCGTGTACTTGTGTGAAATGGTCGTTCCCGAATTATGAAACCACACTAATTTAATCTCAATTAATCATGTAAACCAATTAAAATATACCATAATTTTTATCTTGTCATATTTTTAAGGATTACAAATAATTAGCGTAAGATTAAACTGATATTTTGTCTTATGCACAGTTACTAGCAAATACAGTAATAATCTGTTTTTTATACGCTCTTGGAAAATAGATTTTCTTACAAGTATGTGATAATTTGCAATAATGTTCAAACCAGTTTAATTCCATATAATCCATACTGCAGCATCGCCTAAGCATTTAGTGATATTAAAAGCTATTTTAAAATTTTTTATGGTATGTATTTAACCCTTTCTGCAGCTCTATTTCCTAACTAAAAACATTTATTTAAAATTATTTCAATTTGTGGCGTAGTAAACACTAGAATTGTGTTTTATTTTAAAGACACATGGCTCGTTTTCCATCAAATTCCTTTATTAGTTGAGTCGATACGGTACATTGTTTTGTACTCGTTTCGGGCTATTCCCCGCTTCAGTCAACTAAAATACAATATATATATATATTTTAACCTATTACAGTAAAGAATTTACATAAAACAATGAGTACATAAACGATATATAGACGTACCTTTTGGTTACACTTTGCATAATTTAAAAACATGTAAAATCTGCTTTAATCTTCTGTAAATAAACTAGTATACATTACAAATTTTTAAAAAAAGTTAAAATCTTCCAGAATTTTCCGTTTTAGGTAGATTTTGATACAATACAACTGAAAAAATTTTTAGTTGTTCCGTCCCCTTTTTTACCTTCTACACCTTTTTGTTGTTTGAGGTGGTATCTCTGGTGTTGCCACGTATGACGTTCGCCTCCTTGTGGTCTAATTTTTACTAAATTTCGTCTTGAAAAAATTATTTCTAGGAAAAACTGCTTTTCACAGAAGAAAAAAAATTTATTTATAATATATTAAGCCAGTTTTCGTTTATTTTGAGATTCAAGTTTTTATTTATACTGTCTTTACTCTTCATGATTTTTATGGTTTCTTTAAGTTTCCTGTTATATGTTAATTTTTCTTTATGCAGTATTTATACGTTATCTTTATCTATTTTACAGTTGTTTATAGTATAATGTTCGTAAAATGCAGAATTTATTCTATTGTATTTTAGGTCCGCTATGTGTTCTTTCAATCTTAGATCCGCTATGTTATTACTTTTCTTTTTGTTTCTCCTATGTAATGTTTTTTGTTTGAGCACGTACACGGAATTTTTATATACAGTACTACACCTTGGGTTTCGGTCGGAATTTGCTGGTTTTTCTTCTGGTTCGAGGTTAACAGTCTGTTATCCATTTTTTTTATATGATAGTGCTAATTTGTAGTTTATCCTTTCTATTTCTGCGCTGATTTGTTCATATAGATCTTTAATATACGGGAAATTAATATATTTTGTAATACTCGTTTGTTTATTTTTATTTTTACATAGGTTTCTTGGGTCATTAAGTCTGATTTCCCATTTTTCAGCAATCTCTGCGGAAATCCTGCTAGAAAAAACTTCTTCCTTAATTCCATTAGATCTTCGTTTATATGTGCTTCTTGGCTTGTCCGGTTTATAACTTTTTCGTATTCCATTTTATATATATTATAGTTATTGTATGACGGAAGTTTTGATTGATACCTTATTGTTATTTGGTTAGAGCTCGGTTTCTTGAATGTTCTATATTCGAGATGATGTTTTAATCTTGTTTTTGTAATATGTAGGTAGTTAATGTTCTGTTTTGTTATATTTTCGGTCTCTATTTTAAATTTTATTGCTTTATGTATACTATTTTTCTGCTTGTTAGTTTCTTCTATATTAATTTCTGTTTCGTCATATATTATTAGGATGTCGTCAACGTATCTTTTGTAAAATTTTATTCCTGGTATGTTACATATTATATTATCGATGTCTATCATAATTAATTCAGAAAGTTTTGGACCGATTACGGATCCCACACTTATCCCATCTGTCTGAGTGTAGTATTCTCCATTAATTTCGAAATACTTACTTCTGTATGTAAATTCTATTAATTCTATTATTTCTTTGTTGATGTCTAGGTTATTAAGTTTTTCTTCTATTAGATCCGAAGTTATTGATGGCTATATGTCAACTATGTCGAGGCTTGCTATTTTATTCTTTAATTCTATATTAATTTTGTTTAGTTCTTTTGAGTTTGTCTGCGTTTTTAATTGCAAGGTGTGAGTTATGGTATTTTTAACCTTTTTTTAAGGAATTTTTTCAGAATATATAACGTTGAATATTTAAAATCTATTATTGGTCTTACTTTTTCTCCTGTCTTGTGCGTTTTAAGTTTTACATTTAGTTTTTGTATACGGTTATTTTCTTTGTTTAGTATGAACCATTTTTCTGTTTTAGTAATTTTATTAAGTTTTTCGAGTTTATTAATTTTTTTCTTAAGTTCTAAATATATTACGTCTATAGGGTTTATAGGTAGCTTTTTAAAATTATTATTGGTTACAATTTCTTGTTTTTTATTTCTTGTCCATTCTTGTTTAACTATTACTGTTTGTTTTGATTTGCCAGCTTTAATAATTTCTAATGCGTTATCTCTTAGGAAGTTATTCAGCTCTTGGATTTAGGTCTTATATTGAAGACAGATTGATTCTTTTATTATTGTTTTGTTTCTTTCTTTAGTTATATATGCTTTAATTACATTACTTAGTTTAATTTTCATTATAGTTAATTTTGTTTCAGGTAGATCCTTACACATTCTGTCTAGATTCGTATTTATATTTAAGACGTCCCATTTATTGGGGCTTCTATATTAGGGGTCCCCAAACTTTTTATCCTGTCGATCTCTTTATAGAATATTTGCCTTCTTATCGACTCCCAGATTAATTATTTAACAAAAACATTAAATTATTTTTGCATTTCTAATGTTAAGCGATAAGAAGACCTGCATAACAACCCAACAAAAAAGTTTATAGTTCCCATATCTTATATAATCCGCACAATAACGTTAACAGAAAAAGGAAATATTTTCCACTGATTTATAATGTTAAAAAGTAATAGCAAAATTATGGATTGATGGAAATTTGCCTATAGTTCTTAAACTGTGTCATACGTAAATTACACACTTCTCTTTGAAAACATAACATAAGTTATATTAAATGAAAAAAATCTCTTACTGTCATTTTGCGACTACTACTGAATGCCTTAAAAATATGTTAACATACCTTTTTATTAAAATAGTCTATATTAGTGGTATGATGTGTCTGAAGAGAAGCAGCAAGATTATTGATATTCGGCTAAAAATTTGTAAGTTTTAATCGCAAATCACCACGGTTTTCCAAGTTCAATTTGTCCCTCTGTTTTGTCAAAATTGCGTTCGCGTGGGTAAAACCAGCTTCAACTAAGCATAAATTTGGGAATGCAAGTAAGAAAGGTTCGGCTTCTGCTCTGAGCTTGAGATATTTAGTTGCAATATTGTTATTGCTCCAAAATTAACCGAGGTTTTTATTTTTAAACAACGCTTTAGCTTTTAGATCTACACATATTTCACTCGATTCATCTTCTAAGTCAGTTTCACTACCTTCATTATCTATTTTTATATCAAATGAATTAGCGAACCATTCGGAAATATGCATATTTTCCAATTATTCGACATGTGCTTTAAAGTCTTCTCTTAATTTATCAAGACAATCAAGTCATTTGAAGATATATCTTCAAATGACGGTCAGAAATCGTTTAATACTCGCAAGTTTGAAAAATATTTAAAATCGGATCGTGCCAGTGAAGATTTATGTAGCTACATTTTTACTTAAAAGGACATTTTTTCTTGCAAACGCTTTTGTACTATATTAATGATTTTCGATATATTACGATATATTCTCTGTAAAGGACAAAATATCTACATTTAGATATAAAATACTTAGAGTGACAACCCTAACAGAGTGTAACAGTGCAACGTATGTCTGTGTATAATGAACTACCAGCGTTCATAACATGTTTGCGACACTAGTACAGTTGCCAGGTGCGTGAAAACAGAGTAACGCATGCTTAAAGCGGCGTAGGCTATAACAGAATTCAAGTTATAACTAGGGTAGTCAGTAATGTTGTTGATCATATCCGTATTTCGAATTTTTATTGGAATACTGCATTTTATTTTTTCCTAGACAGTTTAATTGATACTCTTTAGTATTAATCGACCTCCTTTCGACCCTCGTGTATTAATCGACCCTTGGAGAACTCTTATCGACCCCAAGGGGTCGATATCGACCACTTTGGGGACTCCTACTCTATATAGTATTTCTTTGATGCTTATTGGTAGGTTTATTCCTGTTTAGTATAAGAGCTTCTTTCTAACATGCGAGTTCTATTTTAGTTGGGTATTGAAAGTTTTTAATTAATTTCTTAGATTTATTCTCTTCATATTGCTGATTGTGTTTTATTTCTTTTTTAGTATTTTGTAACAACCCTTTCTTAGTTTTTGTCTTATATTTTTTCAGGGCTCGTTTTAATTTTCTAATTTTTATATATTTGTATTGTATCGCTGCTCTGAAAACTTTAAAGTTGATATAATTTCTTTCTTTCGTAGGTATAGCTTCTGCGATTGATTTTGGTAAAGATAGTGTTCGTTCATTGAGGTGCGTTTTTAGGTACTTTAAGTCTATAGAAAGTTTTTCTGTCTCACCTTGTATTTTCTCTTCGTGTCTGTAATCCTGGCGTTGGCTTCTTTGGCATAATATTCCATTTACCATAATGCACGTAAATACACGCATTGACATGCAAAAATTACTGGCAAATTACGTTATACGTTACGGAAACATCTTGTAAAATCCACAACATAATTTCTTCGTGTAAATCTGGACAATCGAAAACCTTTTGTAGGAATTATTAACATCCGAATCCACTCTCTGTCGATTACACTTATGAATTTTTCCAAATTCTGATTTCCGAAGAATCATTTGTATTCACGTAAGAATGGATTAAAATTTATATCGGGCTCCCGTGTAAATTTGGAATTTAATTCAAAACCATTGCATTTCCTATCGTTAGTCACCTTTCCTCTTGACAATACACAAGAAGCATTCTTTTGTTTTTAAACACAAAAGGGAGAGTATCCAGTAAAAAGTGCGAATACACAGTTCACAAAAATTGTTGAAAAACGCAAAAAATTTTTTGCACGCGCGTATAGGACGACCTAGGTTTTTGGAGAGTGAAAATTAAACATAAATTTCGTCTTATATGCGAGTAAATACAGTATGTAGAAAGAATTTCTCTGAAACTAAACTTCTTCTATACTTCATTCTAACAATACAAACTTATCAGCATAAAAAAATACAGATGAACTCTCTTATTTGACAATTTTCTGACACACGCATTCAGAAAATCTATAGTGTTATATAATAGACTCTTAGCTTTAAGAGACATCCCATTGTCCATCAAAAATCAAAATTCTATTGTACTTATATGAGAGATAACCATCTAGTTATCAATTTTTAAAAGTAAATTTTTAAACAGGTGAAGGTTATGCAATAATACGGTCTATCAGATCAAAATATATTTTGAACTTGTCATCCAGTGATAACTATGTCTAAATTTCCCAAATGCAAAAATTCCCTGTAACAGCAAAAGCATATTGTTCTTCTATTGCCATTTCTTCATCTTTTCATGAATCAATCCAGAGTGTATATACTTTACTTTGCATTTAATGTGTTTTATGATTGAAAGATTTACCAAATAGTAAGTACTATATCTCTGACAAAACTAAAATATTAATTTCAAACTTAGTTTATTAATCGTTCAACAACAACAGGTTTTGTATCGGAATGGGTTAAATAATGAATAATTTTTCATTTTTTTTTAAATTTTTTACCTACCTATATCGGTTCAACAAAGCAATACATAGTAATTACATCGATTACAGTTAGTAAGAATTCTACTACATTATTAAATTCAAAAAATTGTATTATTGCAATTGAATCAGCTTGCCATAAATTATTACAATAAAAACGTTTTATTTTTTTCGCCACTGTTTAATTTTTACAAGTTCGTTAAACATATAAAGCAGTTGAGAAGATGGTGATTTTTCAACAAGAGATTGCAGTAAATTGAACCTTATAATTAACTTAATCACACCACAAAAAAGATGCAAGAGATTTAAAATTATATCGGTTACAAAAGTTGTTTCATTTAAGATACTTTTCCTTCTTTCTTGATTTTTTATGATGAAGAAATAGTTTCAAAGGGCAAATTGTTTTTGGATTCTCGACTGGTGTGGGTTGAGACTGTTTTTTTCTGGGTAATGTTAAAAAATTTTATGTTTATAATTCACTCTTTAATTAAAAACGTTTATTTTCTTTAAACAGTCAGAAACATCGTCATAACCAACAACAGCAAATGCATTTTTTCCCTCTTATTACATACGAAATTAACTTTACTATACGGGTCTCAAAACAGGCTTACTATCGAGTGTTAATTGTACTTTAAAATTCCATCCGTACCTCAATTATATCAAAGATATAATTGAGGTACGGATATAGTTAGTGTATAATATATACAGCATTAACAGATTTTTTTTTAGAATGAGAGTCTGTGTTTTTTTACTTTGTTTGTTACGACAGAATCTCTAATAGGATTTTTGAAAGCACGAATATAATCTCCGATATCTTAAAATTAATTGAGCAATTCTTCGCTATTAGAACCGATTCTTATTTTAGGCTTTTGAGAACTCATCAGTAATTCGGAATAAACTGTAGCCATTTGCTTTAACGTTAGATTTTTTTAATATTACTTTACCAATGAAACAACCTTCCATAAACAATTATGAACCCAAAAGAAGTTGAGAAAGACCACTTCTAAAGTAATAAACCTCAGACGATATGTATTTTGACATATTTTACATACAATATTGAGGTGATCAGAGGAAGCTTCTTTCAGTATTGTTCTTCTCTGTGATGGTGTAGTTTTTGCATAAAATGCCAACATGTCATTACTGTATATTTTTACATCCTTTATTTTATACCAAGCATAAGAGGAAATACCTTGTTCATCAGGTAAACTCGAATAAATTTTCTGTGAGAGGAATAAAATCCAATAAGAAATAACGAATTTTTTTCCTTGCTTTTCTAGATGCTTCCACGAAAATTAAATTTTCGTGCAGAGGCTTGATGACCTAAACCATTCACTTCAGTTTCATTCCGATTATTTTTAAACAAAATCAAGCGATGAGTATGTAAATTATTTTAAGAAACTAACAACTAATAATGAAATATATCGAAAAAGTGTATCGAATCATATATCTGAAAAAATATATCTTAAATTTTATCACTTCTTTACGAGTATTTTTATGCTTAAAATAAAATGTACACCAAAGTGTATCAGATCACTATTACATATGTATTATTAATTTAATATTTGATATTATTTTTTTTTGCATAAATAAATATACAGATAAGTAATAACAAATAAACTACATTATAAATGGTATCAGGATAGGAAGCATATGGAACTTTGAAGCTATTGAATTTCTGTTAATATGTTTTATATTTTCATACGAAAGATAAATTTTAAATTGGCAGACTGTTGTGTATAATTGAATCTCAAAAGTCGCATATTAAAAAAAGACGAATGCATTTTTTATATGTGATTTTTTCGTTTCAGTTCTAATACAGATAAAAACAGCCGAAGTAAATTGAAAGTGTTTAAGCAATTTCGTTTTAAATTTAACATAATTCAGTAACAAGTAAGTATTAAAAAGTTATCAAGTTATAAACCATAAATCAGTAGTGCAGAGTTTAAAAATATTACTGTTTTTATGGAGTTATTTGTAATAATTTTAATATAAACCAGGATATTAATTAAATTAAATTAATTTTATTTAATTTACAACAAATGTTTATTAACTTCTCACATTTGTTAAATAACATGCAATATTTCTAATTACGAATAATAATTTGAATAGTGTACAGTTAATATACCGAGTTGTGTAACAGTTTCGAATACAGAATGCTCTCTACAATATATAAAAATGGATTTTGCATGTTAAAGTTTTTGTAAGCAACATTATACAAAATCATTAGAATATTTTTTATGAAAAATTTATATAAAATCTTGGAGTCAATTAGCATTTAGTATACATTGTTTTTCTGTAAAACAACACATTACTGGAGAGACGATTAATTTACTAAACATAAGATAGGAGTTTTACTTTAGTAACACCTAGCCACATAAAGATGTTTCGAGTTTCTTAACGTTTCCAACCTTTATATAGAAACAGTTTTTCACACGATCTCCTTCTGGAAATTATTCTCTCTTGGTAGATTTGTTGCTGTGTCTTTAGCATAGTTTGAAATTTATAAAAGAAAGAAACCTTGATTCAATTATATTTAATAAATATTCAATGTTTGGAGTAAGTCGTGCATTTATGTTCTTGTAACAGGTCTTCCTGCCACGTTGCTGTTTCAGTAAAATCGAGAATAATCAGGTAATATGACGACCTATTCTTGGAGAGCGGCCTTTACTATATTTATTTATATAATTTGATTTAGATTTGATTTATATAAATTAATCTATTTTATTTTGCATATTGCTTGTGCGGATTGTTTAATTGTTGTGTGACTTCGCCGTATCAAATTAATTAATCAACCTGTCCATTTGTTTTGTGCCTGGAAATCTTTATTTTGAGAAAGTATTTAGCAGACCGTTTTTGATTGCTTGTATTAAAGACGTAACTAACTCTATTTATTACTATATTTTAACAAGTAAATATTTCGTTAGCTCTTATTGGGTGAAACGTAGGTGAAACATCTTCACAGTAATATAATACCTTGTATTCTATTATTTAACAATTTTATTTATACCGTGAAATAATACACATTATAATTGCTTTATCTGAAAATGATCATTATTTCTTGGTGAAACTGCAATTGTAGCTTAAACATGTTTATAGAAATACTGTGCTGAAATTTTTGGATATTGATATTGTTTTATGCTTTTTTTAAATAATTTAAATTATCTTCTTTTTAATACTTTCTCAACAAGTAGAATTATAACAGTGATACTATATCCACAAAACAATAATATCAAAGGGCTGCTAATGTCTTCGATATTAAGTGGATGAAATGTTTCTTTGTTGTTGCTTCTCTTTGCAGGCAAATCTTTCTTTCTGTTTCAATTTTTCGTATACACCAGCATCTATTAATCTTCTAATTCTATATGGAAATAAAAATGAAAACTCAATGTAATATTATGCTTTTATTTACTATTCGTCAAAAGATTTTTTAATAAGTGATTTTCTAAATTGCTAAACTCACATTTGATTCTTGTTGTGAATTTATAAAAGCCTATTGTTCTTATATATCGGTAAACATGAATTTACATAAATAGTTATTAATCGCTGTCATTTAAATAATGTTTTATGAAAATATTATATGAAAGATTAATAGTTATCGATTTTCTTTCCAAAAAACAGTTTTAGAGAAATCTAAAAAATAAATTGTTACACAAGTTTAATTGGTATATAAGATTAAACACCCTTTCAAATTCGGTAGAATTTTAGCAAAGAGATTTACAATTTACTTTCATTTTATAAGTATTTTGTCACGATGCTTTTTCGAAACTTATTAAACATTGTTAAATAGAAAAAAACTAATTGTACGTAAATCTGAACAGGAAAAAATGCACAAGTAAAATTTGTTTTAATGTATATTATCAACAAAGCAATTTTAAAGTAATGTAATGATGAACAATGTGATGCATTTGGGAAAGTAAATAGACGGTTAAAAGATTCGGCTTATTGTTTTCTTTGTTCAATCCATACAATGACTATAAGTCTTGGCTTTCAGAAAAAAACTTATGTAGGCGTATTAAATGAAACACTGTACTAAGAACAAAAAGCTATCTGCACAATAAGACGCAACTTTCTAAATAGAGCAGAATTGTCAAATTTTAATAATAAAGTGATATAATTCCATATTATGTATGTTCTCTAATTATTCTAAATTAATAATTTGTAGGTTTGCAAATACATGTTGGTTTCAACCAGTGGTCAATTCTATAAAACATTTCAATACTAGTTTCTCGTCGATGGTTCATTAATGACGAAAAGCTGGCCATGTGCATTTTTCAGACATTTTTCAAAGTCAAAAAACTAAACAAAGGACAGTTTACTCGTAGAAATTCTTGTTCGAAAGGGTCCTCTTCTCACATTGCTCATATCTTGCGTTGTATTAACTGATCAATCTAATGAACTTTACAAATATACTTATCATTCGTATTCGAGTAACTTTAATTGAAAAACTCAAAAACTATTTTTAGATTTATGTGTAAAAGCCAACGATAGCTCAGTACAATGTACAATGAAAGAAATAAAGTAAAATCTATGTAAAACAAGCTTATAAGATATAATTTGCAACTTAAATTAAAAAAAAAAAACATTCTTATAAAACTTGACATATAAGAAATATCTTCACATAGGTGGCAGAGTAGTTAAGGAAATTTTTACTTTTACAGATGTTATGTATAGCAGAAGAAAAGTATGGCAATTGGTTAAAAATCTGGAGAAGTATGCATGTACATTATAGATGTTTATGCCTTTGTCTTACTGTGTGTGATTCTGTGTAGCACGATTTTGTTCACCCTCTTTGAAACTTAATAACTGTTGTACTTTTTGTCAAAAGTTTTGTTAAATTATACAAGGAGATTTGCTTATTCGCGAAGTTGATGCTGTTCAATTTTGGTAGTGAAAGGTCGAAAAGATGGAAAGATTAAGGAAATTGTCAGAATCTCTAGTAGAGCCAGACTTAATAACAATTTTACTTATTATTAGCATTTACAATCTATATACAAAAAATTACATCTCCTGACTGACTGACTGACAGATTGATTCATCATCGCCCAGAGCAAACCGCTGAATCTGAAACATTGAAATTTGGTAGAGTTAGGGTACCCCATCAGAATGCATACTAAAAAGGGATTTTTGGAAATTCCACCGCGGGAGGGAAAGGGAGAGGCTTAAGTCTTAAAAAGTCTTAGCCTCGAAAGGGGCTTAGACGTGGTACCACAAACTTGGTTTACAAATAACTACTGGAATAACTGAAACTCTATTATATGTCTGTAAGTATTTATACTTTAGGAATTTTCAGATAACAGGATTTATGTTTCGTAAAAAACCTCAGATTTATCGTATCTATTTTGAATTTAATAATATTTGAAACATGAATTTAGGTGCATTAGCGGTCCATAGTTTTGAAATAAACAAAATTTAGTAATTTTACCAAATTACTAAAAACTAATGATTGAGAATCGTAATCTTAATGAAGTACTGAAGGAGAATTCTATCAGATTGCAAAATCTGCGCGGGCAAAGCCGCGGGTAACAGCTAGTTTTTTTATAAAGCCTATCCTCGCCCCAAATGTAAGCCTTTTGCCATTCTAAATAAAAATATAAAAGTTTTCAAATAACATATTATAACAGACTGTGCTACCAAACTTTGCAGGGGCAGTTAATTAACTCGTTGCTGAATTTTCAACCTAAATATTAATCGTTAAGTACTCTAGGACACAGTACTCCGAATGAAGATAACCGTTACAATGCTAATGATTTCTGTGCGAGCTATTTCAATTTTTTTTTTATATTAAATTTGTTAAATTATTTACGAAATACTGAGATTATTGTTTGATGTTTGATTTTGTTTCTTGCCGCACTAGTCTGAAATTTATACATTACAGGTACTTGTGTTTTTTTTTTGCTTTCAACGTTATTGGGTCATGTGAAAGTACATATAGAACAAATTCCTTACTACTGCTAACTAATTTTATAAAAAAAGAGTTTTCTTAAATTCTTAAAATAAATTTAAACAAATTTTATGTTTTTCGCTGAACAGAATGTTGCTATTTTTTAGAGATTCATAACAATTTATCAAATAATTCTCATCATTGCTTCTTGACAGGAATCTAACCATATTAGTGTATAATAATAAATTGTCAAAGAAAATAATAAAGCATGAAAGAAAGATATAAACTGCTGACTTTTACTCTACTTCTTCAATCTTCGAAATGCATGGAAATAATTAAAATATCAATTTTTAATTACCTACATTCAACGATGTATAAAGTAATAATATGTGAAAAAATAACGGATGTACAAATATAAGTAATGACATATTGAACTTAAACCGATTACATTTAAATAATTAAAAGTTTTTAATGATATAAAAATAACTACTTACCGTTTATTAAATTTTTTTTCAAATTTAAATTGTTTTTTCATAGGATATACTATTGTATATGTTGAAAACGATTCCTCTGAAATTACTAACGCTCCTTTTTGTCCGATCGTTAGTGTATTTACATAAGCGTCAGATATAATGTGTGCATGTTTATGTTGTATGGTATATTCAATTCCTTCGTTTATAGAGTAAAAGCTCTTATCTGGATTATTTCTTATGTAATCACCTAAAATGCTGACCATACCTTTGGGGGCATTCTATAACGAAAAAAAATTTAACATGTATTATTACCTAGATTTCATTTTTTCTGAAAAAGACTTCTTTAGCGTTTTCCCACTATATTGTTATATTGTTATAATTACCTTAAATAATCCAATTTGTTACCGACATGATTTCACTTACGTATGTAAACTTTCAAATACAAAATGTATAGTAAAAATGTATTAAAGTAATTTACCACCATCATTTTCTCGTAAGCCGAAGATGGTATAGTTCCACAAGAATATTCATTATTTTTAACTGCATTTGAGAGTTCTTCAATTGTTGTCGGAACTTTGTCATAAGCGGGATAAGTCATGTAGGAAAAGAGAACACCACCGTATGCTGATATAAGTACGGTTGTCACCAGCAGCCAAATTCCAATAATAATTCTCGAAGAAGTGCTTTTATCTTGATCTATTTCACTTCCTATAAAAAATTAACATCAAGAATTTCATAAAATTCAACATAAAATGTATCAAAGATGCAGCAATGGAGCTTTTTGCATCTTCTGTAATTTTTTTATACTTTTGTCATCGTGTATTCGTTTTACAATTGTATCAGTTAACAGAAAAATAAGTTTTAACACTAGAGAATAACACACACTATAGTTTTCAAATAATTTAAGTTAATTATTATTCAACTACGGAATTAATCAGGTGTCGAATATGTATAGTAATTTAAATATATATGAAAAATATATGCATAACGCCATATTACTTGAAATTATTACATTGTAATTTTGATTTTTTGCACGTGATTAGAAAGTGTGCACAATATAACCTGCCACTCCAAATCCATATAAAAATCTTCTTCCACATTCCTGCTAGTATTTCTTCTACGTAGCACTATTCTAATTGCCTAGTAATTTATTACTACTTTCATTTTCATATCTACTCCAATCAATTTTATAAAGTAAAATTCACTGTTTACATGATTAAAATTTTCTAATGTTAAATTCTAACATATTTATTAACTTTGTGCAATGTATTTTATTTTTTGTACAATTACTATAAAAATTAAATTTCATTAATCTGTTATTTGTGTTATTATATTTTGCCATACAGAATAAGTGCGACATTCGAAAAAGGCAATCTGTCAAGGAAAGGGTTTGCCATATGGAAGAATTTGATATAAGTTAAGAGGCAGTCCGTTAAGAAGAGGTATTGCCATACGAAGAGAATACGATACAAGTGACCGTCCTACCAGACGGATAAGACCATACGAGACCGATTAATTGAAGTATAAATATACGATAAGATTGTCAAAGAAATAGAACAAGAGAAATACTTTAAGAAAGAAGAATATCCTCATACAGAATAGATACGAAAAATACGATGAAGGTAATATAAGCTCTGAATAGATCGATGTAAACTCTCTCACGCGTTAAGTAGAAATAAGATAGTTTAGGGTAGATGTAGATAGAGGTTAGATTCATCGTTGTATACTTTTATTATTTGATTTATTAAATATTTTGATTTGTTTTATAAAATGATTGGGACTCTTTTAGACATTTCTTTTCATTCAAGTTTCCTTAGATCCTCCGAATCCCGAATTAAGGATAACGCGTGTTAATCCGCGTATCTAAATTTGATTAACTGGTGTCAAGGAATCCTGACGTAGATCTGGAATTAATCCTCTAGATCGTTTAAACATTAACAGCCCTCCTATAAAA
>NW_019385140.1:204708-207125 GCF_000671375.1 Centruroides sculpturatus | reverse complement strand
ATTTTTCGTGTCTTTTGTCAGCTAAATTGTCAAAGCCATTCTTATTCCACACACTAATTTCATTGGAAAATAATAGGCAAGCCAACAAAACAATTTTTTATTTTTATGCATCTACAGAGCCATTTTATCGTGAAAATGTCAAACAAATTTTTTTATTCAAGTGTTTACATTTAACTTAGACATTGGCCTTTCTCTTTTAATAATGTTTTCTTTTTCATTATATATATATATTAATTATTAATATTAAACTTATAACGATTACATTTAAATAATTAAAAGTTTTTAATGATATAAAAATAACTACTTACCGTTTATTAAATTTTTTTTCATATTTAAATTGTTTTTTCATAGCAAATACTAATGTATATGTTGAAAACGATTCCTCTGAAATTACTAATACTTTATTTCCTTTAATTTTTAATGTACCTACAACATTGTCAGATGTAATGTATGCATATTTATGTTGTAGAGTATATTTAATTCCTTCGTTTACGGTAGAAAAGCTTTTATCTGGATTATTTCTTATGTAATCACCTAAAATGCTGACCATACCTTTGGGGGCATCCTATAAAGAAAAGAATTAAACATGTATTATTACCTAGATTTCATTTTTCTTGGAATAGACTTCTTTAGCGTCTTCCAACTACATTGTTATATTGTTTTAATTACCTTAAATTCTCCAATTTGTTACCGACACGTTCTCACTTACTTATGTCAATCAACATATGTAAACTTTCAAATACAAAATGTAAAGTAAAAATATATTGAAGTAATTTACCATTATCATCTTCTCGAAAGCCGAATATGATAAAGTTCCACAAGAATATTCATGATTTTTAACTGCATTTGACAGTTCTTCAATTGTTGTCGGAACTTTTTCATAAGCGGGATAAGTCATGTAGGAAAAGAGAACACCACTGTATGCTGATATAAGTACGGTTGTCACCAGCAGCCAAACTCCAATAATAATTCTCGAAGAAGTGCTTTTATCTTGATTTATTTCACTTCCTATAAAAAATTAACATCAAGAATTTCATAAAACATAACATGAAGGATCTCAAAGATGCAGCAATGCACCTTTATGCATCTTCTGTAATTTTTATATAGGGGAGATCGGAGCATGATCGGCATGTTAAGCTTTACTTAAATTTTGTGTAATAAATACTGCTGTAAACTGAAAAAAAAGCTTTGCATATTGTCTATTGGAATGTTTCCTTACTATAGAACTGGTTAAAATCAGTTTGGAAATAAAAATAATTAAAATAATTACAACTTTACAAGAAGAGAAAAATTGACGAAGTTGCCCCTGGTATAGGGGCAAGATCGGCAACTTCTCTCTTTTTGTAAAGTTGTAATTATTTTAATTATTTTAATTAAAGTTGTTCCTGGTATAGGGGCAACAGTAATGGGGCAAGATAGGCCCGTATATAAAATTATGTTATTAACAATGTATAAGTTGGAATTCACTATTAAATCAAAGAAATACAAATCCAACACCAATTTAATATTATTACAACGAAATGCAAGTTCAAAGACATATATACATGAATAACAAATGCAAACATGTTTTCATTTATCANGAAATATTTTATAACAATATTTTTGAAAATAAATAAATTAATTAAACACTAAACTTACAGGTTCTCCAGTGATTTTTATTTTATTCACTTTCCTACTGATTGCATTTTCCATGATATGTTCTATAAGAAATAATACTAATTGAACGCTTATCTTATTATATATGTGTATGTATTTTTTCGTTAATTTAATAAAAGATGTGTAATATATAAAGCAAGAAGTTGCGTAATTTTCAAGCAACAAGTTGAAAATTTTGTAGGCGCCATAAATTATGATTAGAGGATTTGATCCCGGGATCTCGACCACTTTTCAGTCCCAAAATTTTCGGGATTAAGTTTTCTTAATCCCGAGATTTTCGGGATTGATATCATTTTTAAAAATATTGCAAAATAGACTGCATGAAGCGAAACGTTCAGTGCCAGTGCTTTTAACAGAATTGCTTGCCTATCATTTATACTAATACAGGCATACCTCGACTTACGTCGTTTCGAGTTACGTCGTTCCCGATTATACGTCGCTTGTTAAAAAAGTATATGGAAAAATAAAAATTAAGTTTAAGTCATTTTATTCGACTTTACGTCTGTCCGCCACAAATATTGAAGTCGTAATATCACTAGATAAACGTTTAAAGCACATAAAATCATATTAAAATATATACAAGTATGTACTGTATTTACAGTACACGCATTCGTAAATTTAGATTACTTTTTTTGTACTATATTAAAAACTAAAATTTATTTGTTTGTAAGCTTAAAATAGATTTTTATTAACCATATATTATTTAAAATGCTTTCCTAGTGATAAGTAGATTCGGAGACAGGTAAATTCGACTTACGTCG
>NW_019385140.1:197052-202143 GCF_000671375.1 Centruroides sculpturatus | reverse complement strand
TTTCGCTAAAAATAAAATTATAAAAACTTACTTGGTGAAATAAAATGTGTGGTGGATATACATACCTGGATATACATAACCTGGTGGATACACCTGGTACAAAACATTCTTCAATTGTATGAATATACTTTAAAAAAATTATAATAAAATATTGCGTTTTTATGAAACATACATAAATATAACATAAAATATTCTTTACTTTTAAATCTTAACCACTTAAATAGTCAAATAGCTCCCTAGGAGTGGAATCAGAGACGGTCCTGCTAGGTGTGCAGTGTGTACATGCACTCTGGCTGTCAAGTCTCGAGGGTGCCGATACCAGTCAATGTCAAATGCCTCTTTTGTCGCATCACTAATATATCTCATAAGACGCGACAAGGTTCTTGTAAATTTTAAGTTGAAATAAGTCGAAACCAGTTACTTTGTACTGGAATATTTGTAGTCCCGAGAAACAGTGGAAAGACAAATTTTTATGACAAACGGATACATAAAAAGTGAATTTAAGGAAAATAAATTCTAGAGCTTTTTCTGTACCTCGTGCATCTCTCTTATTCATTAAATTTAGTTGTAAATGTCAAAGTAACAGTTAATTTTTTTAACATTATACAAGAATTGTACACGTTTTTTCTACATCCCCTTAAAGATGGGATATACGAAATCGTAATATCACTGGTATAACATCGAAATCCGTGAGTAATATAAAATCAGAGAGCAGAATAAAAGTATCAAATATTTTAATGGATTTTTTTAAACTCCTATCAACTATACAGAAAACTATCATAAAAACATACCAGTAAATTCTTATTTGTTGGGTAAAGTTATAAATCTACTCGCGATTCACGTAATCGGGCGAGGGCAGCCAAATATCTAGCAGGTGGGCGGCTAACGGCCCGGAACCGGTTCTGGATAGAATTGGATGCGTTATACGTGTAGCAGCCACTCACAATCCTAGGCTTCCACCGGCTAAATCAGGTGAGGTTGGTGCTCTGTAAAGCGCGTACGTGAATCTGGCTTTTTGGATGCTGACAATACAGCATTTCCACTCCACAACTCCGCCACTAATATTCGAGTATACAATAGCAATCATATCTTTTTTTACATGTAGTATAGAAATTTGTAATAAGATACATAATGCGGTTATAATGAAATATTGTGCGATTATTTTCATATAATTAAAATTAATATGTATTTATTTTTTAGAAAATACAAGGAAAGCAGCGCATTCACCGCTTCTAATGACGGCACGCCACTCCCTTTATATTATTATGAAATGGCAAAAAGCGTAAAATAGAAATGATTTATAGAAAATACTGTAAATGCTAATACGAGTAAAATCTTTATTAAGTCTAATACTACTAGAGATACACACCTTTGTCCCTTAATGATGTCTGAATTAATGTAACGTATAATTTTCAACTTGTTGTTGTATTTTCAATGTTCATTATTAATTATCGTAAGCTTAAATGATAAACTATCTTAGGCACAGTTACTAGCAAATATCGTAAAAATCTATCTTATATATTTGCTCTTAGTAAAAATATTTTTATTAGAAGATCTAGTTTCGCAACTAAATTGTCAATTAATTTGCAATGATATAAATTATTGATAATACAACTTAAATTCACATAATTACTGCACCATCACATAAACAACTAATGATAACATAAACTGTTTTAAAATTTTTTAAAATGTTAATGATAGTCAGTATATAATAGCGTAAAAACGTAAGACTCGATACCCAGTAAAATTGCGTTAATACAGCTGGATAAGCGAACTAATAACATATCCTGTTTTATTTCATAGAAATAATGTCATAAGCCTATTTGTCCAGCTGTACATTAGGCTACAAGCTCATCGTAAATTTTAATTGTTTCGATTTTTCTAGCAGAACTTTTTAATTATATGAAGAATTTCTTCCAATTTTTCATATAATTACTCACCTATCATTGACCAAAGAGAATAAACTAGTAAACAGTAGTAATTAGTGAGAAGAGATCGAATTTAATCAAAAATCTCATTGTTTAAATCGTTCATCATTTAGTTTTCATATTTTATTTTTTTATAAAACGGAATACATAAGTTTTATAATTGTTTCGATTTTTCTAGCAGAACTTTTTAATTATATGAAGAATTTCTTCCAATTCTTCATATAATCACTCACCTATCATTGACCAAAGAGAATAAACTAGTAAACAGTAGTAATTAGTGAGAAGANAAATTATACGAGTTTTGGAAATGTTGAGTCGAATTAGTCTAGAATTGATTAATTTTATGGAAGAAAACCTTTCAAACAGCCGTAGACCGTAAACTTCACACGTGTCAGGCTGCGATTGGCTCATGTATTTAAGTATTCCTACAACGTTAAATTCGTATTACGTGGAACGTATCTATGCGTTATGGGGGGTCTACTATATTGTATTTTAGAAATGTAAACTACATACGTGGGGGACCCAAAAATTGATTTCAGTCTCCTTCAAAGTACTCTCCATTAGCTTCCCTTTTAAATTTTTCTTCATTATCATTAAATCATTTCTTCATAAGAAACAGAAAAAAGTCGCATGGGACTAGGTCTGGTGAATACGGAGGGTGGGCAACAACAAGCTAATCCCGGAAAGGCCAAATAGTGAGTCACTCGTAATGTCGTGTGTGCGGGGGCGTTGTCGTGATGAAGGAACGAGTCACCTGATCGCCAAAGTTCAGGGCATTTCCTACGCACATCCTCTTGCAGACGTCTTAACACTTTTTGGCGGATGTTTTCAACGTTATCATCGTTTCGAGATGTTCGAGGACGTCCAGAACTCCGCAGGTAGAACAAAATAACAGTAAGAGAAATACAACACTACGCTCAAATGTAAACCTACAAACTGACGCCATTTGCATAGCTGTTATGTGAAGGTCTCTAATAACCCCATTTAATGGGAGAACTTTCTTCTATGTCTACGAATGGCAGCGCGCCTTCAGTTCGGTGTATTTTTTGGGTCCCCTTTTGTATTTCAAATTATATAACACCTTTCTTAATAGTACATTCAACACACCTTTTTACAAATTACGTTAAAAATTTTAATAAATTAATATCAATGTAAAAATGGGTATTAAACTTACACAATTTTATAGTTATATACGTACTTGTAATGTATTTTTATACAATAAACGTTGTTTGTTAAATTAATATATATGTATTTGCTTGCCTTGATGGGTTAAACTGCGAATAAGAAACCAACAAAATTTTTTTATGGTCCACGAAGCCTTTTTATGGAGAAAATAAACGTTTCCCTTAACAATACAATAAAACGCACTTGCAGTAACAAATGATGAAGCAAAAATACAAATCCACACCTGCAAAATATATAATAATTAAAACAAATTAGTATAAATGATCACTTATTTATTGTGTTATAGTCACAATGCTGACTTGAAACTTTTATTATTTTGATTGTTATTTGATTTAATATTTATGCTTACCACCTGAAATTAGTTTTTTACCGCTGTATATCAAGCGTTTTTTTCAAAAAAAAAATTTTTTTGTATTGAAGTAATGCAACTTCCAATATAAATCGGAAGTTTTTATATGCTTATTGGAGAGAGCAGTATGTAAACATGATATATAGGCTATAATAGCTTAAATTGTAAATAAAAACTCGATTGCTCATTAATATTGTAAATGTTTTAAAATTTTTTGTATTAGTAAAAAAAAATCTAACATTGAATATTTTTCATAGATAGTATGAATTTTTATTTTATTTTAATTCTATAAACAAAATCTTTGTGGATTTGGACGGAACTATAATAGGGATGTGGGTAGAGAATGACGACTCCAGACATTTTTGAAATAATTTACCAACTGAAACATCTTCGTTCAAACGAATTTTCGTTTCTTTCATGGAAGGGTGCATTTTGGAAATGTAATTCTATCAAAAGTAAATAATATAACAAAAGTTTACTCACTTCAAATGAAAATAACCTGATTATCGTCGTTAGTTTTGACAGTTGTTTAGGTCCAGAAACAACAAATAGAATTCTACTAGTATCAACAGAAGCGGTAAATTTCAATACTTTAAATCTTTCGTAAGTCGCATATATCGAGTTTACACCGAGATCGGCTTCCTTATAAATATAAATAAAATGTTGTAAACATAATTAAGCTCACAAATTCAATTAAACTGTTGTTGTTATTCATACTTTTCTTTGTATTCGTCCAATTACACCATTCCACGTGCCATTGTCATATTTAATTCCAAATACTTTTTCAACAGGTTCAATAATTTCATATCTATGTATAATATTTTATAAATATTGTATAGTATCATATCTTTATATCTAAAAATAAAATAAATTTACTTACTGAACATTTTTTAAATTTTGAATGACTGAACTAAAAAATTGAAAATCGATACCATCAAAGACTACAGTGTTATTTATTCTCTTCACTTTTAAATAAGACGGAAACTAAATATATTAAAAAATGGAAATTAGAAATATTTTGTAACAATATTTTTGAAAATAAATAAATTAATTAAACACTAAACTTACAGGTTCTCCAGTGATTTTTATTTTATTCACTTTCCTACTGATTGCATTTTCCATGATATGTTCTATAAGAAATAATACTAATTGAACGCTTATCTTATTATATATGTGTATGTATTTTTTCGTTAATTTAATAAAAGATGTGTAATATATAAAGCAAGAAGTTGCGTAATTTTCAAGCAACAAGTTGAAAATTTTGTAGGCGCCATAAATTATGATTAGAGGATTTGATCCCGGGATCTCGACCACTTTTCAGTCCCAAAATTTTCGGGATTAAGTTTTCTTAATCCCGAGATTTTCGGGATTGATATCATTTTTAAAAATATTGCAAAATAGACTGCATGAAGCGAAACGTTCAGTGCCAGTGCTTTTAACAGAATTGCTTGCCTATCATCTATACTAATACAGGCATACCTCGACTTACGTCGTTTCGAGTTACGTCGTTCCCGATTATACGTCGCTTGTTAAAAAAGTATATGGAAAAATAAAAATTAAGTTTAAGTCATTTTATTCGACTTTACGTCTGTCCGCCACAAATATTGAAGTCGTAATATCACTAGAAAA
>NW_019385140.1:188100-191570 GCF_000671375.1 Centruroides sculpturatus | reverse complement strand
TTCTTCAATTGTATGAATATACTTTAAAAAAATTATAATAAAATATTGCGTTTTTATGAAACATACATAAATATAACATAAAATATTCTTTACTTTTAAATCTTAACCACTTAAATAGTCAAATAGCTCCCTAGGAGTGGAATCAGAGACGGTCCTGCTAGGTGTGCAGTGTGTACATGCACTCTGGCTGTCAAGTCTCGAGGGTGCCGATACCGGTCAATGTCAAATGCCTCTTTTGTCGCATCACTAATATATCTCATAAGACGCGACAAGGTTCTTGTAAATTTTAAACGTTTCTAACCATAGCTGTAAAACTCTAAATATGTTAAACTTAATAGATTGTCCGTCGTTTGTTCTCTAACTAATTCGTTTTAGGACCAGGTGTTGTCCACGGAAATTTCCAAAATTTACAACTTTTCGGTCACTCTAGTTGAACTGGAAAAATGTTTGTCTTTATTACATCTAATATTTCGAAGAAATCAGTCCCAGGCTAGAGATTAGTTCGGTTAGGCTTTTGTTTAAGTAAAATTTCGGCTCTTTCATCAGGGTTTTGTTTACGTCCCCTTTCCCTAATCGCTTAATTATTTAACTACTTCTTAAGTTGAAATAAGTCGAAACCAGTTACTTTGTACTGGAATATTTGTAGTCCCGACAAACAGTGGAAAGACAAATTTTTATGACAAACGGATACATAAAAAGTGAATTTAAGGAAAATAAATTCTAGAGCTTTTTCTGTACCTCGTGCATCTCTCTTATTCATTAAATTTAGTTGTAAATGTCAAAGTAACAGTTAATTTTTTTAACATTATACAAGAATTGTACACGTTTTTTCTACATCCCCTTAAAGATGGGATATACGAAATCGTAATATCACTGGTATAACATCGAAATCCGTGAGTAATATAAAATCAGAGAGCAGAATAAAAGTATCAAATATTTTAATGGATTTTTTTAAACTCCTATCAACTATACAGAAAACTATCATAAAAACATACCAGTAAATTCTTATTTGTTGGGTAAAGTTATAAATCTACTCGCGATTCACGTAATCGGGCGAGGGCAGCCAAATATCTAGCAGGTGGGCGGCTAACGGCCCGGAACCGGTTCTGGATAGAATTGGATGCGTTATACGTGTAGCAGCCACTCACAATCCTAGGCTTCCACCGGCTAAATCAGGTGAGGTTGGTGCTCTGTAAAGCGCGTACGTGAATCTGGCTTTTTGGATGCTGACAATACAGCATTTCCACTCCACAACTCCGCCACTAATATTCGAGTATACAATAGCAATCATATCTTTTTTTACATGTAGTATAGAAATTTGTAATAAGATACATAATGCGGTTATAATGAAATATTGTGCGATTATTTTCATATAATTAAAATTAATATGTATTTATTTTTTAGAAAATACAAGGGAAGCAGCGCATTCACCGCTTCTAATGACGGCACGCCACTCCCTTTATATTATTATGAAATGGCAAAAAGCGTAAAATAGAAATGATTTATAGAAAATACTGTAAATGCTAATACGAGTAAAATCTTTATTAAGTCTAATACTACTAGAGATACACACCTTTGTCCCTTAATGATGTCTGAATTAATGTAACGTATAATTTTCAACTTGTTGTTGTATTTTCAATGTTCATTATTAATTATCGTAAGCTTAAATGATAAACTATCTTAGGCACAGTTACTAGCAAATATCGTAAAAATCTATCTTATATATTTGCTCTTAGTAAAAATATTTTTATTAGAAGATCTAGTTTCGCAACTAAATTGTCAATTAATTTGCAATGATATAAATTATTGATAATACAACTTAAATTCACATAATTACTGCACCATCACATAAACAACTAATGATAACATAAACTGTTTTAAAATTTTTTAAAATGTTAATGATAGTCAGTATATAATAGCGTAAAAACGTAAGACTCGATACCCAGTAAAATTGCGTTAATACAGCTGGATAAGCGAACTAATAACATATCCTGTTTTATTTCATAGAAATAATGTCATAAGCCTATTTGTCCAGCTGTACATTAGGCTACAAGCTCATCGTAAATTTTAATTGTTTCGATTTTTCTAGCAGAACTTTTTAATTATATGAAGAATTTCTTCCAATTTTTCATATAATTACTCACCTATCATTGACCAAAGAGAATAAACTAGTAAACAGTAGTAATTAGTGAGAAGAGATCGAATTTAATCAAAAATCTCATTGTTTAAATCGTTCATCATTTAGTTTTCATATTTTATTTTTTTATAAAACGGAATACATAATATTTATAATTATTACTTTTACTTTTTTGCAGTTATATATAACAGAGGGAGAGTATGCGATCAGTCATAAAAACATCTCCAATATTTTTACATTTTAAGAGTCAGTGAACTTTGAAACATGTTGAAATTAAAAGAAAATCTGTTGTTTTTTATTTGAATGTACAAGTATTATTGTGTATGAGGGATACAATGTTCAAGATTGAAACGAAATAATTCCTATTTTTTACGAAAATTTGGAACATTTCTATAATGGTTTCTGTAGAAAATTTTTATAGTTAATTAGATTAAAATAGAGTGTTAGTTTAATATGGTAAAAGACACTCGACAAGAATGCGAGAAATCTATTCATGTGAGAGAATACATTTGATGACATATAACAAAGAATTTCAATAATGTTATAGTAGGGTATTCTAACCCAGCAACCACTCTAAAGTATAACAACAACTTAAACATATCCTAATGGACAAGTTAGTCTTATTGTGTGTACGTACATTTTAGCCCCTTAACAACCACTTGCTTTTAATTATAATGTAATTAAGCATAAAAAATACTTAAAACTGGAAAAACAAAATAAATGCGTTAATTTTGAAAAAAAAGATTCAAAATTTTTTTCTTTGTCTCGCCTTTCGGCGAAATTTAACACTGATGAGTCATTGTTTACACAGCTGGATGACCTTGATAACAGCTGTAGTCAGACTTCCCGGAGCATTCTCATAGACGTCACGGGAGGACAAGGGTTTAAAGTAGGGTGAACACTAGCTGGCCGTATATTTTTAAATATTTTTTTAAAAATTTGGAGACTTAACAAACATTCCAAAAATTCAAAAAAAAATTCCCTTAAGGACCATGTTTTATATAACGCTATGTAACCTGCCCGAGTTAACTCGCGCGAGAAAGTAAAGGTGTTTTAATTAACTCTTCACATCCAGATGTTAGTGATTTGTTTTTAGAGTTAGCTTTTGCAATTCGGGGATTCCCCTTGTATTACTTTTCAATAAAATAAACTGAATTAAGTTTGAATACAAGTTTATTTTAAGCTTTTATATGAATTTCTTTCAGACATTCGAAGTAATTTATTAAGCAGCCTATTTCTTTTAATTTCTGCAAACTTTTTTATGCGGTTTTAAGTTAATTTTAACTCGTTGTTTTGGTTTTATGCGATTTTAGAAAATTACGGAACGTATCCC
>NW_019385140.1:185063-186623 GCF_000671375.1 Centruroides sculpturatus | reverse complement strand
AAAAAAGTATATGGAAAAATAAAAATCAAGTTTAAGTCATTTTATTCGACTTTACGTCTGTCCGCCACAAATATTGAAGTCGTAATATCACTAGAAAAACGTTTAAAGCACATAAAATCATATTAAAATATATACAAGTATGTACTATATTTATTTGTTTGTAAGCTTAAAATAGATTTTTATTAACCATATATTTTTAAAAATGCATTAATAAATAAAATACAGAACCGGAAACGGTAATTTACGGTTTAGCCTAGTGATAAGTAGATTCGGAGACAAGTAAATTCGACTTACGTCGTTCTCCTGGAACCAATTACCGACGTAAGGCGAGGTATACCTATATTATAAAGAGGTAATGTTTGTATGTATGTATGTTAGTTTGTATGCAGCAGGTAATCTTCGAAACTACTCATCCGATTTCAGAAATTTCTTCACCAATATTTAGAATGGTACTTCAGGGTGGACATAGGCTGTATATTATTCCGTTAAACATAGGGGATGGACAGTTCTTTACGGTAAGCCTTACGGGGAAGGCTTACCGTAAAGAACTCTGCTTCTATTTATACTATTTTAGATGCGGTTTTTTTCTGTTTTTGATTGCGTTTTAATAGAGTACGTCAACAGAATGTACACTAAGAAGGGATTTTTCGATATTCCCCTGGGGGTAGAGGGACAAGATTAAGGCTTACTATGAAAAACTTGGCTTCTATTATACTATTTTAGATGCGTGTTTTTGCGCTTTTGATTGCGTTTTAATAGGCTACGTCAAGAGAATGTACACTAAGAAAAACTTTTTCGAAAATTTTCTTCCAGGGGGGAAGTGTTATACATTTATAATAGATACATTTTGAGCCACAACAAGGCATGGCGGGGTCTGCTAGTTTTAATATAAAATACAAGAAATTTTATTCCAAGCAAGCATCGCAAGCCCGCTAGGTTAATTTCTGCTGCTTGCTTGGAATAAAACTTCTTATATTTTCAACTAAAATGATAGGCAAGCAGTTCTCACTGGGTTACTTGGTAATATACTCCATTTTTGTGTTTTTGAATTTTCGCGGGCGCCAATCGATTTTCTGGCGCGGTCGAGAGCACTACTCAGTGCCTTTTACCTGTCAATGTGTCAGCCATCTTGTTTTGCCAGTGTGGTTAATATAGACCCGACGCCTCTCGCTTAGGGGGGTCGAACTTAAATGAAAAGGTTATGACCCTCGCCATGCCCGCGATCTCTCAGGATGATGCGAGAAAGTCTTTTTACGTTTCGGGGAAGTGGTTTGCTGGACGCTGAGAGACTCACACAGAGACAATTTACAGAATTTACAAAATTAACGCGTTTATTTTTTTAAAAAACATGCTTACAATGATCGAAACAATCGGGATTGTAGCCTTTACTCCTACAATCCCGATCCGTGTCGACCGGACTGTTTTCTTCCATCCTCCCCGTGTCCTCGAAGCTTATAAGTATTTACTAACGATTCCTCCAACTTCCATCAAACCTAAACGCGTTTTCTCTGCAGCTGCATATATGTGCAACAAATTGAGAAGCAGACTTGGTGATGAGAC
>NW_019385140.1:167554-181172 GCF_000671375.1 Centruroides sculpturatus | reverse complement strand
GATGACCTTGAACACAGCTGGAGTTGGATTTCCCGGGGCATTCTCATAGACGTCGCGGGAGGACAAGGGTTTAAAGTAGGGTGAACACTAGCTGGCCGTATATTTTTAAATATTTTTAAAAAATTAAAAATTTTATTGCGATTTCCGACTCCCCCTAATTAATTAAATTTATATATAATAAAATATATTAATTAAAAAAATTAAAAAACTATTGGAGGTCGTTTTTGACATCAGAAAGTAGCTTTAAATAACTTTATGGAAGTCAAATCCGTGCACTACAACTTTAGAACAATTAATTAAATTTGATTAAAAAAAATCCCATTAAAAAACAATTAAGACTTAATCGAGTATTATCAAAGGCTAATTAAAATCGCAATAAAATTTTTGCATAAATTTGTGGACCTAAAAACATTTCAAAAGTTGAAGAAGAAATGTTTTGTCAAAACATCCCTTAAGGACCGCGTTTTTCGTAACGCTACGTAAACCTGACGAGTTGTCTCGTTAATGGTCGTTATTATTAATGCATACAATGAAATTTATTTCACCCCACTATTTCCTACCTACAATCTGGAAAAATATTAAGAACTAAAACGAATTTTAAAATGTTTAAATTATATTAAAATTATTTTAATTAAAACCTACAATTTAACATGTTTTATAATAATGTATTAACTTCAAAGATATTTTAAGTACCAATATCATTACGTAAATAAATTTAAAATATAACAGATATTTCAACTCTTTAAAGAAAATAACATGACATGTAACGAATAAATGCAAGATGTCTTTTACAAATGTTCAGGAAAGTAAATTTAATGCAATTGAATCTGCAATGACGTTTACTTTCTAATCAGCCATCTAAATTGTGGTCGTGTTTGAAAACATAGTCAAACCTTTTGAAACACGATGAATCACTTTTCGAAGAAATCGGTGCGAAATGGAATTTCGAACTTAAAATTGCATCGCTTGCCGTTCAATAACTCGGTGTCCGAACAAGCTAATCTCCCAAAGCTGACCACGTTGGTGATTTTTTATTACAGATATACATACACCTAACGCTATATACTTACTATGATAAAAAAAAAAAAAATGTCAATCGTTCATCCAATCAACGACTGGTCAACCGATTCAGAAGATAGTGGCATCAAGATATAGATGTCACAACTCGAATCAGATAAAGTTACTAATTAAAAAAGCGTTATATTGTTTCTTGGTAAAGTTATTTTTAGTGGTATTGTGATTGCAATTAAAAAAGAAAAGTAAATAACAATATCATAAATAGTAGTATTCAGAGACAACCAGAAAGTCGAAATGATTAACGGAATGAAATATATTTCTAAAGAATCGTTCAAAAACTGTAGTAGTGTATTTAAGTGTTTTAATTATTTTGTTTTGAATTTAAACACATTTTTGTTTGAGTAGTTGGCTAACGTGAGTCTGAAGAGTACCATGCACATACCAATAAACATTTGTTTATTTATCATAAACAGTTACAGTTACAGTTATTTATTAGTAAATATACAAAGTACAGTACATCCTGGTACCGTTAGAGATAACCAGGTGGGAACAATAATAAAACATGAATATACCATGTACAAAGAATACAGTGGAAAAATACAAGTGCCATATCTCTAATTGAGACATCAGAGAGGTGCTAACTTGCACCTGTACAATGCTCGCATATGTACATTAACATTAAACAAACAACATGTCGCTCCGCTAGACATGAAAAGATGCAAGGACATGCACCTGTACAAAGAACGTGTATATACAGCAGAAAATAAAATTGCAGTAAAAGGATATACAGTAAATGGCATGGTGACAGTACAAAACAAAACACCGCGAGCAGAGGCAGGAAAGTGCATAACATGCATCTGTACAAACATAATCATTACCTGGGCACCTGGCCCAAAGTGAAGGAACCCTATGCCTTATAGCATAGGGAGACAGTTACTGAAAAGCCAAATAATTGTCATTGAGTAAAGCCAGCAGATAAACGTAACCAGAGTGACGTAAAAAAAGAAAAACTATCTAAAAATAAGAACAGTGGTTCTTCTAAAATAGACGTCGGTGAGGTGAATAAATGCATCATAGCAATCTCTGTATTTAAAAATACAATCCATGGTTTGTAGAGGCCAGTTTAGATCGTGTGTCTGTAAGAGGTTTTTGAGTTAGAACCTCTCTAGCTCCAACATAGGACAATCCAAAAGGCAATGAAGATTTCCATCCTGAATACCGCAGATGGTACAGTTAGAGTTGTGCAGATGTTTAAACCTGGCCAAGTAGGAGTGAAATACTCCGTGGTTTTAGAGCATCTGAGTATGCCTGTAGCTGGGGGTGTACCACTTGTTCTAAAGGAACCCCTTAATATTATTAATGATTTTTGAAGTGTTGGTGAGGTTGTATCTGCTCCAGTCCAGTTGCCATGAAGTCAGCAGGTCCTGCCAGAGAAGACCTTTGAAAGCTTTAGCATTCGTTTTATTATAGGAAATAGGCAGGTCTTGTTTAGTAGAGGCCTCCTTGGCAAGAAAGTCCGCCCTTTCGTTGCCAAGTGTGCCTATATGTGCTCTTGTCCAGTTTATGAAGAATTTACAATTAAAATAGTTAATTGCATTGTGTATGGCAACAGCAATTGAGTTGTAAGAATTTGTCTTTAGAAGAGCAAGTGCTGAAGCACTATCAGCAATGATGTTTATACTTTCATTAGCAAACTGTTGATTAGCCCAGTCCACCGCTTTACTGATGGCGAGAAGTTCTACCTGAAACGCCGTGCAATTTTTTCCAAGATGGTATTGGCCCTTATCAATTTCCTGATCCTCACTGTAGGCCACGAAGCTACAACCCACGTAATCATCAGCTCTGGAACCATCCGTGTATATTTTAATTTTTGTGTGATCAGGGTTTTCAAAAAGAATCTTGTTATCAGTAGCTGGATGCCTAGAATTTGCAGATTTTATATTATGTTCCACATCATCATGACAAACGCACAGGTCACCGACACAAATGTCCTTGCCCCATTTTATTTGCCGCATCTTGAAAAAGAGAGCAATAACTTTATCAATTCGGGCTTTTCTGGCCAAAACCTAATTGGTGGTATTTGAAATAGTACTATAAGCCTTTGTTATCTGGATGAGTGCCCTCCTTTGGGCAGCAATATACTTTCTTTTAATGTGAATCTTAATGATATCGTGCCCCCAACTTTTACATGCGTAAGTACAAATAGGCAGAAAGATCTGATTGTAGATCACTTTCTGAGCTCCAACTGCAGACCCCAACGCCTGCGGGCGATACCCGAAAAGGCATTAAAAATCTTACCTATTGTGTCTGTAATGTATTCGGTGTGGGCATTCCAAAAAAGGCGATAATCAAGTACCACTCCTAGATACTTAATAGATTTTTCTATATGAATTTTTTGCCCCTCCATCTTTATCGTTGGAACCCTAAGAAAAGATTTTGTTGGCGAGGTTTATTAAAAATAATGCTCTTGGTCTTAGTGGCTTTAAATTTTAATTTAAACTTGGTGCCCCATTTGACAATGTTTTCAAGAAGTTTGTTACCATTATGTTCCAAATCCGCTCTTGACCTACCCCCAAGCAAAACCATAACATCGTCAGCATAAGCTATTATCTCGTGTTGCCCAAAATCTTGCCTTAAAAAGTCATCAAAAAGAATGATCCACAACAGCAATCCACAAACGGAGCCTTGCGGGCAGCCCCTAACCACATCTCTGTGAATTTTGTGTCCTCCACAGATCAGGTCTGCAGTTCTATCATTTAAGTAGTCATTGATGATGTGATAGATGTTAGATGGACAGTTCTTTTCTCTAAGGCAAAGCATAATCATAGGACACCAGGCACTATCGAAAGCCTTCTCAATGTCAACACTGATAGCCATAACATATTTATATTCATCAAGAAGGTTTTTGGTTTTTTTAATCACTTTTTCTATGGCATCCTCAGCAGAATGTTGTGGCCTAAAGCCAAATTGGTGCTCATGTAGGTGCTGGTGCCTCTCCATGTGCCAAAGAAGCCTGTTGACAATAAGCCTCTCTAAGACTTTGCCTAGAACCGGAAGCAAGGAGATAGGGCTACAGTCCCCAGAGTTGCCAGGCTTAGGGACCTGCACAACCCTAGCCTGCTTCAAAGAGCGGGGAAAAATACCATGATGTAGGCAGGCATTAAACATTTCAGTCAGTTGAGTGGGTATGATGTTCCAAAGGAGTTTCGCTAATTCCGGAGACACATCATCGTGACCCGGGGCCTTTTTATTCTTAAGATTTGAGAAAGTGCATTTATTTCGATGCATATGATTTATTTCGTGCATTTAATATGATTTATTTCGTGCATTTGAAAGTAAGGAGTGTTTAGATTATTTATCTTTAGAGAATTGACCTGTTCACAGACCCACTGGTGATATTAGTTGTCTTCTTGAGTATTATCTTGTATACAAAACGTATCCATCTTCTGGTTGGCAGCTTGAAAGAAGTCCTGCCCCACTGATGAAGGATAAAGTATTTGGCGCTTTTTGATTTTTTCGGTGCAAAAGCGTGTAAGAAATCCCCATGGATTTTTAGCAGCCTCATTACAAAAACGTGTCCAAGATGCCTTCTTTGCCTTTTTTATCTCAGTTTTGTAAATCCGTAGATGCTCCATAAAGTGTTGTTTTGCTGTGGATCTCTCAGGCTCCCTGTGACATCTTTGGTAATTTTTCCTTAGTCTAATAACTGTACGGCAATGGTCCTTGAGGTCATCTGTCCACCAGGGGACTGGTCTTTGTTTATTTTTATATTTGGGAATGAAGAAGTTGCAGGCAAAGTTAATACTTTGTATATTCTTCTCTATGTTGTCACGTGTTTCCTGCGAGTCAGTTTGAAGACAGTTGACAAGATTACCATGCAGAAAGGTTTCTAAGTCTTCCCAGTTGGCAAGTCTAAGGTTAAATTTTAATCTAGGTTGCCGATAGTTGTCACTTGTGGTGATACTGATATTAAAAGAGATCATAGCGTGATCGTCCAAAGAGTCCTCCAAAACCCTCCACTCAGAGATTTTTTAGGCACAACCGATCGAGCAAGCCGTAATATCTATCCAGCTGTGCCCTTGGCTGGAAATAAACGTGGGGGGAGAAAGAGGGTCATTAATTACCAGCAGGTCGTTTTGCGCAAGAAATTCCTCCCATTTGCGTCCACGTTGGTCAAGCCTCTCACCGTCCCAAGTTGGGGAGTGGGCGTTAGTATCCCCCGTTAGAACGAAGAAAGCGTTGGGGAAGTTGTTTATGTAATTCTGAATATCAGCAAAAGGCACAATTTTCAAATAATTTTTAAGTTGTGTCATCGTTTTATTTTTTATAATTCAATTTGTATTATTACTTTATATTATATTCCTATACAAATTAAATATAATTTATACATTTATTTTATTTATTTTGATATAATTCAATTTGCATCATTACTTTATATCAAATTCATATACAAATTAGATTTGTACTCCAGAGTGCATCCAATCTATACTACTAACAGGCATTTAGAATTAAATTTTAGAAAAATACACAATGATAATTTTTAATTTTAACTTTTGATCAAACTTGTTAGAGTTTACACATCAGAGTTATCTTATAACACACAGAAAGAGACTGCAGCTCTTTCAACATTGAATATTTATAACTGGTTAAAACATAAATCAATATACAAAAAAATATTTTCCTATCACGCAATTTATAATAAATGCCAACATTAAATATAATTTCATTTTTTCGCACAACGTATATGAATGAAAATAGATTTTTCATATTCATTTACTTTCAATACATAGAAAAAGGTACTTATTGTCATAATTTTATAACCAAACAAAAGGAAAATCAAAAAGCCAACTTAAACAATAGAATTTTATATTTAAAGTTTTAAAAATAATGACAATAAAAACTATTTTCATTTTTTTCACTTGCAAAATCAAATAAAAGTGAAGAATTGAGTTTCAAGAAAGACAACATAGGAATTACTATCAAAAACCTATATAAACCTGTCAAAAACGCAGGTATAATAAAGAAAAATAGGTGTATTGTACGTTAATGATAAATTAAGATAAGGTTAAAATTTGTAAAAGTAACTTTTTATTAAAGGTATTAACTATAAGGATGCCACAGTATTACCCAAAACATTCGAACATATGATTGAAAAGCATTTATTAAAGAACAGTACATAATGTCAATACCACGGAAACTGTTATTGTAAATGCGATTTTCACCTTACTTTTTCTTCTTGGTTTTTAATCTATTTCATTATTTTCTTATATTAATTTGTATACATATATTACTGTGTTTACTTCTTTGGAATCAAATGGTTCAATATATTAAAGAATTTTGTATAATAAATGTGCTTTTAACTGTTTTATACAAAAAGAACAGTTATCGAAACTGCGTGATGTTTAAAATCTTGAAGGAGTTCTGTATAACATGTTGAATACGTTTGTTACAATTAATAAATAATTTTCAGTGAGATAAGATGTTCTGTAGTTTACAACTTTTACGTAAGTTTCTTAAAAAGATCTGAGGGATTACTAAGATTTTTCATAAAATATTCTTGAAACTTTGATCAGCATAATACAATTTTTAATCATTTAGTCATTACAAATTTTAATTTCAATTCGGACATTAGAAACATCAGAAAAATTATTTGCACTAAATTTAAAAAAGTATTAAGCGCACAATACTGTTAGGATGTTATTAATTATTAAATAGATGTGTACAGATAAGTCCCGTGTTATACGGGGGTTACCTATATAAATAACATTTTAGAAAAAATAATTAACTTTTTCAGTTTTCTGAAATTTTTTTCAATAAACTTTCATAAACAGCAGTTCATTTTTAAAACTATTTCCAAATGATTTTAATATATTGATCGATTAATGTTTTAAATATTGTTTTAGTTAAATTAATTAAACACATTGTTTTTTCGATTATAATTATGATTAAACAATATAAGTTGTGAATTTTTACTTCTCAATAAAAATTTTATCGAGAAACATGGTGGCAACATTCAAATGTTTATAAATTCATCCATTTATTTATAATAGAATAATATGCAATTAGTTTATTATATCGGCGATTATTGCATGACGGGAAGTTTGACACACGAGCAGAACAAGTGGTCCAATTTCCACAAATGCCATAATCGCTTATTATAAACGAATTGTCATACGGTATTTTGTGATTACACTTATAACACCATACTTTTAGAAATTAAAATCACGTATAAACACACTGTTTGAGACAACCGTGTTATGAAGCTGTTGTATACAGTCTGATTGTACATGATTTTGATTTCCAGAAGTATAATGTTATAGGTGTAGTAAACCACAGAAATTATTTTAACAATTTTATTTTTCTATATAATTCTCTTTTTTGCTTCCTGTTAAATAAAAGATCTTTTCTATTTTAAAACATAATCTTTTTATAACGCTTACTTTCCACTTAAAATTTTATTGTATGTGTAATTTAAATAATTACAGTATAAAATAATTGAAATATGTTAATAAAACGAAAAAATCTTTACTTATAGCGGTAATATTTATATTAAATAAATACATGAATATTAAAATAATATATATTTTTTATTGGCAAAACAGTTGAAATATCTTAAAAGTGAAAGAAACAGAAAATGTATCATTGTTCACCATTATCTTCAACAACAAAAAATTCTTTCTTTATTGATATCTGTGTGATATAAATACACTGAAAATTGTTTATTGCTATTGTAGTTATGGAAACGAATTATAACTTCAAATTATGTTTTAATCAGATTCGTGAGAGATGTGTACCAGATTTAAATAATCGATATATACTTATTTATTTTCTATGACAATTTATAGTATCTTTTATTTTTGAAAAGTTTATAAAGAGATTAAAAAAAAACTATCTCTACGATAAACGATATTTTTTTTAAAAAACTCTAAGTAATTATGTCGCACGTACCCAATTTTTTGTTTTAGCAGAACTAATATTTGTTATAAATAAAGACGTTAATAAAGAAACAAGGAAACAATTTGGAATATAAAAATTTAATTATAATACAATGAGCACTTTCCACTTGTTGCTATTCTGCATTAAATATGTACTGGTGTTTTCTTTCTTACTGTAACTGAATCCGAAACAACAAACACGTGTTATCATATGCTTCACAGAGTTATACTTGTAACTCTTAATTAGAAAACTCGACAAATGAAATTACGTTCTTGTTTTAAGAACAAATGACAACTTTGTAGTGTGCATTCTAAATTGAAGTACATTTTAATTACATTCTTCTGCAATTAACATCCAAAATATATTTAACAATAACTAGCAAATAGATGTAATTATATGCACAACTATGTCGGTTATACAATTAAAAGAATTATGAATCGGTGTAAATTTAAAATCTTATACGAAATGATACTTTGCAATTGTTTACAAAAAGTATAAACACTTAACATTTAAAAAGTCCTTTGAAATTCGATAAATGTACATGTTATATTTAAAAAATCCACACAATTTCTAATTTAAATAAAAATAAATGAAAGCATATCTTATAGTGCATTTTTTTCTGATATACTTCTATTATACATCAAATTCACTGTAAATTAATAAACTAAATAAAATTTTAAAATTCACAAATGTATCACGTGATAGCCACTATGAAACATATGTTGTTCGATCAATATTGTCTCGTTTTTTGTCGTGACTGAACGAATATAAAAGTAAATTCAACAATAACTATTTATTCAGTTTTGTAGTTGAAAAAGATAGCTATTATAATAAGTATATATAAAATAAATGTAGTAATTTTCAATATTTTATCATATCTGAAGAATTATAATAAACCAAAGTATTAATTTTCATTTCTATAATAAAAAGATTGATATCATTAAGTACAAAACTATATAATAATGTAACGCCATTTTCGTAATAAAGGTTCTGAATTATTAAATATATATTTTACTGTAATTTAGAAGTAATTTTGTATATTATTGTACAGTAATTGATTTAATGTATAATATAGATTCAACTATGACGTCAACTGATAATAATAACAGTTAAATATTAAAAATAAAATAATTATGATAAAATATTCATTTTTTAACGGAAGGTGTGATTAAGATGTTATTTATATGTTTGGTGATTCGCTGAGTACTTTATTATATTATATAAAAGGTGTGATTGATATTGTTGAAAACTAAATAAACGTCTTAAAGAACATATTATAACACAGAAATAGAGGATTATTGTACGCTTCTGTACAATAATCGCTTCAACCACTTATTTTTCTCTTTGCACCATTAAGGAACAAAGAGAAGGATCAGTGGTTGAATGAGAGGAAGCTAGCATTATATTACGGGTACACTTACCAACATTAGCATAAATTTGAAAAAGTAGAATTTAGTAACCTTATGGTCTGATGTATGACCTATAAAGATGCCACAGTATTATTCACAGTGTGAAATTATATGGTGAAAAAAACTTATTAGAGAATAGTGTATAATCTCCATACAATTAACAACTGATACTGTTAAGTGATTTTTTTCTGTTTTGTCTATTTTAATATTCGTTATTTTAAATTGTACATATGTTAGTTGTTAATTTATTTAATAACTTAAATTGAAATAGCCTAATACTTAAAAGAATTTTGTATTTTAAATATGTTTTTAACTGTTTTATGCAATAAAACAGATACCGTTTTTTTATTTTTAAAAACCTGAAAATGACTTGTAGAACAGGTTTAAAACGTAAAAGTTAATAAATAATTCTCACTGAGGTAAATAAGGTGTTATTGCGTACGTTAAAAGTTTCAGGAAGTTTCTTCATAAAGTTTTAGGATTTTTGACAAAATTTTATGAAATATTGGCTATGGATAACGCGAGTTTAAATTATTTGGACACGACGTTTTATGTAAATGCGGTGCAGATTATTTTTTGGATGTTGTTTATTACTAAGTGAAAGTATAAGTGACATTAACAAAATAATTAATTTATAATAATGTTCAATAAAATATTATACATAGCAGATTTTTTAAAACTTGTGTCAACTAAATTTAATTTTTTATAGATTAATATTTGTAATTTGTGTTTTAGTTAAATACGTGAATTACACGATTATAATTATCATTAAATAATATAAATTATGGTATTTCACCCCCTCAATGAAAATTTTACTCGGAATTTTGGAAATAACTTTCAAATTTTTATAAAATTACTCACTTATATAAGAATTAAATATAAAAAATAATTTTATTTTTTTTTCTAATATCTTCGCTCTTTTTATTAAATGTAAGATATTTTCTATTTTAAGAAATAAAGTTTTTACTACGATTATTTACCTTTTCAAATTTTCTTTTTTATGTTTTATTCCAATATTAACATTATAAAGTAAATTGTAATAAGTTTATAAAAGGAAAAACTTTTCACTTATGCCAAAAATATATTATACTGACTAAATACATAAATATTACTAAAAAATACTTACTCTTCGTCGACAAAACATAGTTGAAATTTGCTAAAAGAAAGAGAAACAGAAAGTGTAACATTGCTCACTATTACTCTCAATAACAAAGAATGTTCTCTGTGTTTCGTCAATATCACCTGATTACACTACACATTGGTTACTGTTTTTGTAGTTATGGAAACGAAATATAATGTAAATTTACACTTCATTCAAATTCGTGAGAGTCGTGTACCAGATTTAAACAATCGATATATAGTCATTTATTTTCGAAACAATATATAGTTTCTTTTATTGTGTAAAGTAAAGAAAAAAATATAAAATAACTATTTCTTAAACAGTATATATATTTTTTTAAATCAAAATGTAATTATACTGCTGAAACTCTATCTCTTTGTCTTAGTACCATTCATATTTGTTACAAATATAACAGTAAAAAAGTAGACAAAAAAAAAAGTTTTGAAAATAAGAACAACCAATATACAAACAGAATTATTCACTTATTTCTCTTTAGCACTAAATAATTACTTGTGTTTTCTTTTACACTGTACTTAATTTGAAACGACAACCACGCGTTATCTTAGGCTTGACAGAGTTATAAACCCCTTGAAACACTTAACCACAACTCTCAGTATTCAAAATACGTATTAGTTTTTAGAACAAATGTGAGCTTTGCATTGTATAGAATCATTTTAATATGAAGTACGTTTTACTTCCTTTTTCTCTAGTCAACACTCAAAATAAACTTAACAATAACTAGAAATAAAATTAATTACGAACACAACTAACCTGCTTTTACTATTGAATAAAATATGAATCGCTTTAAATTTAAAATCTTATACGGAATGGTTCATTGCAATTTTTTAAATGTAGCTTTTGTAATTATTTACAAAAAATATGAACATTTAACAGTTACATAACGCACTTTGAAATTGGATAACTATTCAAGAATTGTAATTTAAATAAAAATAATTAAAAACATTTTGTATAGCGCAAGCTATATGAAATGTTTTTAATATATAGAATTGAATAATTCTTATAATTAATATATAATTGAATAATTCTTCGCTATGAGAACCAATTCTTACTTTAGGCTTTTAATAACACATAATTAATTCGGAATATGCTATAGCCATTTGCTTTACCATTAGATTTCCTCCCTATTACTTTACCAATCAAACAACCTGCCATACACATTTTCGAATCCAAAGTTGATAAAGCCCACCACAAATTTGATTTACTAAAAGACTTTTTTCCTTTTTATGGTTAAAAACGTATTCAAAGAAATACGTTTTTAACCAAATTTCCTGAAATACATTTTTGTGTTTTCTTAGGTAATAAACATCAGAGGATAAGTTTCCACCTAATCAATTTTGACATATTTCATATACAACATAGATTTGATCAAAAGTACACTGTTTCAGTATTGTTCCTCTCTGTAACGATGTGCCAAAATGTCATTATATTTTTAAATTATTTATTTTATACCAAGCATAATCGGAAATAACTTGTTTATCAGGTCAACTGGAATCTCTCACATAAAATTTATTATCAATTATATCAATAAAATCTAATAAGAAATAACGTCTTTTTTCCAGTTTTTCTATATGCATTTGCAGAAAAATAAAATTTTTGTGCACTCTTGATGACCTTTGAAATTATTCATTTTTGCATGAAGAAATATACAGATAAGTAATAACAAATAGACTACATTATAAATGGTATCAAAATATGAAGCATATGGAAATTTGAAACGATTGAATTTCTTTTGATATCTTTTAAATTTTTATATGAAAGCAAAATTTAATATTGGCTATTGTGTTTAATTGAATACCAAACTCGCGTATAAAAAATAGACAAATACTTCTGTATTAGAATAAATTGAAATTTTATGTATTAAAGTAAAGATTTAGCCGAAATGAATGGAATGCGTTTAAGCAATTTCCTTCAAATTCAACATAATTCAGTAATAAGTAAGTATTAAAAAGTTATCAATGTTAATGTTACTGTTTTTATGAAGTTTCTTGAAATAATTTAAAAAAAAAAACAGAATATTAATTGAATTAAATTAATTTTATTTAATTTACAACAAATATTAATTAACTTCTCACATTTGTAAAACGACAAGCAACATTTTTAATAAAGAATAACCCTATGAATAGTGTACAGTTAATAAACTGATATTTATAACAGTTTCGAACACAGAATGCTGTCTACAATATATAAAAATTGATTTTGGATGTTAAAATATTTTCTTTTAACTAATTTATATAAAATCTTAAATTTAATTATCATTTAGTATCTTTTATTTCTCTATAAAATAACCCATTATTGGCAATTAGATTAAACCACTGAACACAAGATGAAATTTCACTTTAGTAAGATCTAGCTACGTGATGATTATCCAAATTTTTTCTCGTGTCCAATTTTCAGAAGTTATTTTCTCTTGCCAGATTTGTTGACGTGTGCTTAGCACAGTTTGAAATTTATAAAAAACAAAGCTGAATTAATTCAATTATAACTGTAAAAATAAATATTCAATGTTTGGAGTAAGTCGTGCTGCCGATTGAACGTTTGTTTTGTGCCTGCAAATCTTTATTCTGAGAAAATATTAACCAGGTTTTTGGCAATTAAAGACGTAACTAACTCTATTTATTTTATTTTAACAAGTAAATATTTTTTCAGCTCCTACTCGTATTGGACAGTCACACGTAGGTGAATCATCTTTAGAATAATATAATATAGTCTAATATTATCTAAAAACTTTATTTATACCGTGAAATAATAAACATGACAGTGGTTTTATCTGAAAATGAACGATAGTTCTTGGTGCAAATGTTAGTAAAGCTTCAAAATGTTTATAGAAAGAGTGTTTAATTTTTCAGGTATTGATATATATACACAGTAGATCGTCGTTTATCCGAATCAATTGGGGACTGGGGTTGTTCGGATAACTTATTTTTCGGATAACCAATTATGTACGAAAAAATATATTAATTTATCCCGTGTTGAAATTTTTCTCCGTTGCGTGTCGCTTCGCGTTGAATTTTCGTCGATGTTAAGCCTAACGAAGACTATTGTATCGTTAAAAATTATTTTTTTATTTTGTACAAACAAAATAAATATATTGAAAAATATAAAAACAATAAAAAAT
>NW_019385140.1:162153-166847 GCF_000671375.1 Centruroides sculpturatus | reverse complement strand
ATAAAGTTACAATAAATTAAGTTAATATATAATTATATGTACAGTACCTAATTTATATATAATTAATATATAATTATATGTACAGTACCTAATTTATATATAATTATATGAACAGACGATACTAAACTCAATTTATCCGCCTAAACGTCCGTAGCGTGGCGCTACGGACGGCGGGACAGTAGTTCGGCTGCCCGATGACGTTTTACGTATTATAGGAGTTATTTTTACCGTTGTTTATGGATACTGCCACAATTTTTATAGGAATCATAACTATAGGAAACGGTTTTATAGGGGGATCTACTGTAAATATATTTCAACATAAATCTGAACAGGAAAATATCCACAATTTGTTTTAATATATTTCATCAATAGATTAGATTTAATGTAATGCGATGATGAACAATGTGATTAATTTGGGAAAGTAAACAAACGGTTAAAAGATTAGGCTTACTGTTATCTCTGTTATCAATCCGTACAATGTTTTGGCTTTCAGAAAAAATCTTAAGTAGGGGTATGAAATGAAAGACAGTACTAAGGACATAAAGCTATCTGCACTATAATACAGCAACTTTCAGTGTAGGGCAGAATTCCCAAATTTCGAAATTCAGAAAAAAAATTAAATAAAAAGAAACATTATTCCATATTATGTATATTCTGCGATTATTTAAATCAATAATTCATCAACTCGCAAATACATATAGATTTCGACCAGTTGCCGAATTCATAAAACAACCGAATTTCAGTTATTCGTCAATGTTTCATGCATGAACAACCGCAGTCCATGTGCATTTTTGGAACTTTTTCACCTGTCAAATATTGATACAGAGGACAGTTTACCCATAAAAATTTTTATTTGGAAGTGTCCTCTTCTCACCTCGCTTACATTTTGCGTTGTCTTAACCGATTAATCCAATTAATTAACATTACAAATATATTTCTCGTTCGTAATCGAGTCACATAAATTTAAAATTGTTAAATTTTACGAAAAAATTTGCGTAATCGGAGAACTTGTGCTGTACAATTTTAGTAGTAGAAGGTCGAAAAGATGGAGGAAATAAAGAGTTTGTCAGAATTTCCAGTAGAGTCAGACTTAATAACAATAACGTTTACTATTATTTGTATAAATCATCTTCACCCTAAAACAAATCATTCTGCAATTCTATAATACATAAAAATATAAAAATTTTCAATTAACATATTATAACAAATTGCGCTATGTTGTTACTTAACTTTCCCTGTAACATTTGTTACAGGGAAAGTTAAGTAACACGTTGCTGCATTTTCAACATAAAGATTAAAGGTACAATACTTATGTTCCATCGGCTTTTAACGTTATTGAGTCATGTAAAAGTGTATGAAGAACAAGATTTTTTACTACTTCTAATTTCATTAAAAAAAGAGTTTTCTTTAATTCTTAAAATAAATTATAACATTTTAATTTTTCTTCTGAAAATAATGTTACAATTTTCTAGAGTTTCATAACAATTTCACAAATAATTTTCATTACTTTTCTACTGTCATCAAATAATATTAGTGGATATTAATGAATTGTTAAAGAAAATAATAAAATACAAAACAAAAATATAAACTCCTAATTTCTACTCTACTTCGTAAATCTTCGAAATGCATGAAAACGATTAAGATATCAATGTTTATTTACTTACATTAAACGAAGTATGAGATAATAATATGTGAAAAAAAATTAACAGAGTGTATAAATGTAAGTAATGAAATATGAAACTTAAAAAGTTTACATATAAATACTCGGTACTTTCTAACGATATAAAACTAATTACTTACATTTTATTAACTTCTTTTTCAAATTTAAATTGTTTTTTAATAGGATATACAAACGTATAAGTTGAAAACGATTCCTCTGAAATTACTAATACTCCCTTTTCTTCACTCGGTAGTGTACCTACAACATTGTCAGATGTAATGTATGCATATTTATGTTGTAGAGTATATTCAATTCCTTCGTTTACGGTAGAAAAGCTTTTATCTGGATTATTTCTTATGTAATCACCTAAAATGCTGACCATACCTTTGGGGGCATCCTAGAATGAAAAAGACAATAAAAACATGTATTATTAACTTGTGTTAATTTTCTTCAAAAAAACTTCTTGGGCGTCTTCTCACTACACTGTTATATTGTTACAATTACCTTAATTACTCCAATTTGTTACTGACAGGATCTCACTTACTTATGGCAATCAACATATATAAACTTTCAAATACAAAATGTAAAGTGAAAATATATTGAAGTAATTTACCTTTATTATTTTCTCGAAAGCCGAATATGACAGAGTTCCACAAGAATATTCATGATTTTTAACTGAATTTGAGAGTTCTTGAATTGTTCTCGGAACTTTTTCATAAGCGGGATAAGCCATGTAGGAAAAGAGAACACCACTGTATGCTGACATAAGNAGTAGAATTATAACAGAGATACTACATCCACACAATAATAAAATCAAGGCGCTGCTAATGTCTTCGATATTAAGTGAATGATATGTTTCTTTGTTCTTGCTTCTTTTTGCAGGCAAATCTGTCTCTCTTAATTTTTCTATACACCAACATCTACTAATCTTCTAATTCTGTATGGAAATAAAAATTAAAAGTATATGCTGTTATTTACTATTCGTCAAAAGATTTTTTAATACGTGATTTTCTAAATTGCTACAACTTCTATTTGATTCTCTCGTAGTGAATTTATAAAAGTATATTGTTCTGATAGACATACATTTACAACCAAACAAAAACAGTTATTAAGTAAAAATTATTTGAGAGATTGGTAATTATTGATATTATTTGAAAAACAGTTATAACGAAGTCGAGAAAATGAGACTATTTCACAACTTTAACCGGTATATAAGACGAAAAACTCTTTAATTAGAGTAAAACTTTAGCTAACAGATGTACAATTTACTTTTATTTTATAAGTATTTACTGTCGATGTTTTGTGGAAATTTTTTAAACATTGTTAAATAGAAATAAATATATTTTAACGTAAATCTGAACAGGAAAATATTCACAATTTGTTTTAATATATTTTATCAATAGATTAGTTTTAATGTAATTTAATGATAAACAATGTGATTAATTTGGGAAAGTAAATAAACGGTGAAAAGAATCGGTTTACTGTTATCTTTGTTTCAATCCGTACAATGTTTTGGCTTTCAGAAGAAAACTTAAGTAGGCACTATAATACAGCAACTTTCTGTGTTGGGCAGAATTCCCAAATTTCGAAATTCGAAAAAAATTAAATGAAAAGAAACATTATTGCATATTATGTATATTCTGCGATTATTTAAATCAATAATTCATCAGTTCGCAAATACATATAGATTTCGACCAGTTGCTGATTTCATGAAACAACCGAATTTCAGTTATTCGTCGATGTTTCATATATGAACAACCGCAGTCCATGTGCATTTTTTGGCCTTTTTCACCTGTCAAATATTGAGACAGAGGACAGTTCACCCATAAAAATTTTTCTTTGGAAGTATCCTCTTCTCACCTCGCTTACATTTTGTGTGTTGTCTTAACCAATTAATCCAATTAATTAACATTACAAAAATATTTCTCGTTCGTAATCGAGTCACTTAAATTGTTAAATTTTACGAAAAAATTTTCTTAGTCGGGGAACTGATGCTGTACAATTTTAGTAGTAGAAGGTCGAAAAGATGGAGGGAATAAAGAGTTTGTCAGAATCTCCAGTAGAGTCAGACTTAATAACAATAGCGTTTACTATTATTTGCATAAATCATCTTCACCCTAAACCAAAGCATTCTGCAATTCTATAATACATAAAACTATAAAAATTTTCAAATAACATATTATAACAAATTGCGCTACCAAATGTTACAGGGAAAGTTAAGTAACACGTTGCTGAATTTTCAACATAAATATTAAAGGTACAATACTTATGTTCCTTTGGCTTTTAACGTTATTGAGTCAGGTAAAAGTATATGAAGAACAAGATTTTTTACTACTTCTAATTTCATTTAAAAAAGAGTTTTCTTTAATTCTTAAAATAAATTAAAACATTTTAATCTTTCTTCTGAAAATAATGTTACTATTTTCTAGAGTTTCATATCAATTTCTCGAATAATTTTTATTGCTTTTCTACTGTCATCAAATAATATTAGTGGATATTAATGAATTGTTAAAGAAAATAATAAAACATAAAACAAAGATATAAACTCCTCATTTCTACTCTACTTCGTAAATCTTCGAAATGCATGAAAATGATTAAAATATCAATGTTTAATTACTTACATTAAACGATGTATGAGATAATAATATGTGAGAAAAATTAACAGAGTGTATAAATGTAAGTAATGAAATATGAAACTTAATAAGTTTACATATAAATACTCGGTACTTTCTAACGATATAAAACTAAGTACTTACATTTTATTAACTTACATTTTATTAACTTCTTTTTCAAATTTAAATTGTTTTTTAATAGGATATACAAACGTATAAGTTGAAAACGATTCCTCTGAAATTACTAATACTCCCTTTTCATCACTCGGTAATGTACCTACAACATTGTCAGATGTAATGTATGCATATTTATGTTGTAGAGTATATTTAAATCCTTCGTTTACGGTAGAAAAGATTTTATCTGGATTATTTCTTATGTAATCACCTAAAATGCTGACCATACCTTTGGGGGCATCCTAGAA
>NW_019385140.1:154083-160662 GCF_000671375.1 Centruroides sculpturatus | reverse complement strand
TTACATTTTATTAACTTCTTTTTCAAATTTAAATTGTTTTTTAATAGGATATACAAACGTATAAGTTGAAAACGATTCCTCTGAAATTACTAATACTCCCTTTTCATCACTCGGTAATGTACCTACAACATTGTCAGATGTAATGTATGCATATTTATGTTGTAGAGTATATTCAATTCCTTCGTTTACGGTAGAAAAGCTTTTATCTGGATTATTTCTTATGTAATCACCTAAAATGCTGACCATACCTTTGGGGGCATCCTAGAATGAAAAAGACAATAAAAACATGTATTATTAACTTGTGTTAATTTTCTTCAAAAAAACTTCTTGGGCGTCTTCTCACTACACTGTTATATTGTTACAATTACCTTAATTTCTCCAATTTGTTACTGACAGGATCTCACTTACTTATGGCAATCAACATATATAAACTTTCAAATACAAAATGTAAAGTAAAAATATATTGAAGTAATTTACCTTTATTATTTTCTCGAAAGCCGAATATGACAGAGTTCCACAAGAATATTCATGATTTTTAACTGCATTTGAGAGTTCTTGAATTGTTCTCGGAACTTTTTCATAAGCGGGATAAGCCATGTAGGAAAAGAGAACACCACTGTATGCTGACATAAGTACGGTTGTCACCAGCAGCCAAACTCCAATAATAATTCTCGAAGAAGTGCTTTTATCTTGATTTATTTCACTTCCTACAAAAAATTAACATCAAGAATTACATAAAATATGACGTAAAGGATATGACAGGTGCTGCAATGCACCTGTCATATCCTTTACGATGATAACCTGCCAGTTTCCATTTTCTGTTATTTACTATAATTTCGGCATCGTATATTTGTTGTGAAATTGTATCAGTTAAAATGAAATAAGTTTTAACACTAGAAAATAAAACAAACTATAGTTTTTAAAAAAATTAAGTTAATTATTATTCAATTACTTAAGACATCAGGTGTTGAATAAGTATGATATATTAGAAATATAAGCATAAGACAGAATTGCATGAGAATTTCACAATAGAATTTAATGTTTCTGCACGTGATTGGAAACTGTGCAGATGATAACCTGCCACTACAAATTATAATTAATGTTTTTTTTTCATTTTTTACTTGCTACAATCAATTTTACAAAGGAAAATTTACTGTTTAGATTATTATAATCTGCAGATTGTATTTTGATTTTAANAATTTGAAAATAAAAAAAAATTAAGTATTATTCAATTACTTAAGATCTCAGGTGTGAAATGTGTATGATATTTTAGGAATATAAGCATAAGACAGCATTGCATGAGAATTTCACAATAGAATTTTGATGTTTCTGCACGTGATTGGAAACTGTGCAGATGATAACCTGCCACTGCAAATTATAATTAATGTTTTTTTTTTTCATTATTTACTTGCTACAATCAATTTTACGAAGCAAAATTTAATATTTAGACTATTCTAATCTGCAGATTTTATTTTAGATTTTAGCATATTTGTCAATCTACTACTATTTAATTACTATAAGAAGAAATTTCATTAATCTGTTATTTATGCAATTATATTTTTGTAGATATGACAAAAATTATTTTTGTTATCACACAATTTGTCATTCGCTAATTCATGTGAAAAGGTAATTTAAAATGAAGATTTTGCATTTTTATCAAACACGAGAAATTTGCGCTTAAAATGACTTTCTTAACTTATAAGCACATCTATTTCATGAATTTGTAAAAAGAAAGTTTAGTTGAAATAATTTGCGATTTTCCTGAAACATATGCTGATTTAGTAATTTTTAATCTGATGACATATATAAACATTTATCAACTACTTGGTTACGATATTAACAATTGTATAAAGTTTATTTTCCTTTTCTAAGAAGAGAAATATACTTTACAACATGAATATTTCAAATAGATTTTTCATTAATCTGTTAAGTTTTTGGTTTATTGGACATTTCATTTATATTATTATTAAATTATTATTACTCGTTAAACATTACTGTCAAAGTAATTTAATTTTAAATTAGAATAATAAATAAATTAAATATAAGTAATATAAATAAATTAATTATAAAGTATAATACAGTATTAGTACAGTCGACCCCCCTATAAGATCATAGATACGTTCCATTTTTTCCATTTTTTAGGAATCCGATTTCTTACGAGTCGTTCCAATCACAGCCCGACACGTGTAAAGTTTACGGACTACGGCTGATTGAAAGGTTTTCTTCCATAAAATTAATCGATTCTAGACTAATCCGACTCAACATTTCCAAAATACGTATATNTCATAAGCGGGATAAGCCATGTAGGAAAAGAGAACACCACTGTATGCTGACATAAGTACGGTTGTCACCAGCAGCCAAACTCCAATAATAATTCTCGAAGAAGTGCTTTTATCTTGATTTATTTCACTTCCTACAAAAAATTAACATCAAGAATTACATAAAATATGACGTAAAGGATATGACAGGTGCTGCAATGCACCTGTCATATCCTTTACGATGATAACCTGCCAGTTTCCATTTTCTGTTATTTACTATAATTTCGGCATCGTATATTTGTTGTGAAATTGTATCAGTTAAAATGAAATAAGTTTTAACACTAGAAAATAAAACAAACTATAGTTTTTAAAAAAATTAAGTTAATTATTATTCAATTACTTAAGACATCAGGTGTTGAATAAGTATGATATATTAGAAATATAAGCATAAGACAGAATTGCATGAGAATTTCACAATAGAATTTAATGTTTCTGCACGTGATTGGAAACTGTGCAGATGATAACCTGCCACTACAAATTATAATTAATGTTTTTTTTTCATTTTTTACTTGCTACAATCAATTTTACAAAGGAAAATTTACTGTTTAGATTATTATAATCTGCAGATTGTATTTTGATTTTAACATATTTATCAATCTACTACTATTTAATTACTAAAAGAAAAATTTTATTAATCTGTTATTTGTTCAGTTATATTTCTGTAGAAATGACAAAAATTATTTTTGTTTTCACACAATGAGTCATTTGCTAATTCATGTGAAAAGGTAATTTAAATTGAAGATTTTGCATTTTTATCAAACACGAGAAATTTGCGCTTAAAATGACTTTCTTAACTTATAAGCACATCTATTTCACGAATTTGTACAAAGAAAGATCAGTTGAAATAATTTGCGATTTTCCTGAAACATATGCTGATTTCTTAATTTCTAATCTGATGACATATATAAACATTTATCAACTACTTGGTTACGATATTAACAATTGTATAAAATTTATTCTCCTTTTCTAAGAAGAGAAATATATTTTAAAATACAGTAGAGTGTCGTATATCCGAATCAATTGGGACTAGAGTTGTACAGATAACTTATTTTTCNAAATCGCGGCCACCGTTTGGTGCGCTGCTCCGCGACGAAAACAAGCTTAAGCAATAGCGTGGTCGAACTGTGCACTCTCATTAAGTAATACTACAATTTTTTGTTTATAGCATAGTTTATACGGATTATTCCCAAAAAATTATACGTGTTTTGGAAATGTTGAGTCGAATTAGTCTAGAATTGATTAATTTTATGGAAGAAAACCTTTCAAACAGCCGTAGTCCGTAAACTTCGCACTTGTTGGGTTGTGATTGGCTCATGTATTTAAGGATTCCTACAACGTGAAATTCGTATTACGTGGAACGTATCTACGCGTTATGGGGGGTCTACTGTATTGTATTTTAGAAATGTAAACTACGTACGTGGGGGACCCAAAAATTGATTTCAGTCTCCTTCAAAGTACTCTCCATTAGATGCGATGCAGGTGTCAAGTCTTTTTCTGTACTGTTTGAAGCATCTGTGGAACACCGTCCAGTGCCCTTAGCGAAGCTGTTTTTATCTCCTGTACATCATCAAAACGCTTCCCTTTTAAATTTTTCTTCATTCTCGGAAACAGAAAAAAGTCGCACGGGACTAGGTCTGGTGAATACGGAGGGTGGGCAACAACAAGCTAATCCCCGAGAGGCCAAATAGTGAGTCACTCGTAATGTCGTGTGTGCGGGGGCGTTGTCGTGATGAAAGAACGAGTCACCTGATAGCCAGAGTTCAGGGCATTTCCTACGCACATCCTCTTGCAGACGTCTTAACACTTTTTTGGCGGATTTTTTCAACGTTATCATCGTTTCGAGATGTTCGAGGACGTCCAGAACTCCGCAGGTAGAACAAAATAACACTAAGAGAAATACAACACTACGCTCTAACGTAAACCTACAAACTGACGCCATTTGCACAGCTGTTTTGTGAAGGTCTCTTATAACCCCATTTAATGGGAGAACTCTCTACTATGTCTATGAATGGCAGCGCGCCTTCAGTTCGGTGTATTTTTTTGGTCCCCTTTTGTATTTCAAATTATATAACACATTTCTTAATAGTGCATTCAACAAACCTTTTTACAAATTACGTAAAAATTTTAATAAATTAATATCAATGTAAAAANCCGCCGTCCGTAGCGCCACGCTACGGAGAGATTTCTATCGTCTGGACAGTATTATATAAAACGGCGGGAAAGTAGTTTGGCTGTCCGATGACGTTTAACGTAATTATAGGGTTTTTTTTTACTGCTTCTTACGGATACCGGTCACAATTTTTTCGCAGTTTTATAGAAATCGTAATTATTGGGACCCTAATTATTAGGGGTCGACTGTATATTTAAAATCATGCGATTTATAATCTTTGTTTTTACGTATCATTAGAGGATAAGCTGGTATTATGGAACCCCAATTACATTTTAGTGAATTGTATACAAGGTATCATAACTACACCCATATTTTTTGTGCAAAAAGTACTGGTAACTAGTAAACTAAATGTTCCTAATTGTATTTCTCGCTAGTGTAATTATAAGTATGGTTTTTGAAAGCTTTTGCACAAAAAGTGCGAAAGTAGGCTTAGAGAAAATCGGGTGGTGATATGGAACCTTACTGTATATTTTCAAAAAAATGCTTTAATGTTGCCAAAAACAAATAGGAAAGGACAAAAAATGTTAAATAATTACCAAATTATTTACTCCAATGTATTTTATCGCAAAAATGCTTTCATAACAGAAAAATATGACCTCCGTCAACAATATATATTCCAGCAGCTTTTTTTCGATATTCTCGGGAAGAATTGACTTTCTATCTAGTGTCTTTTTCACAAATTGCTCCGGAGGAATGTGTGCTCGCAAATAGAAAGTTCGAAGGAGTTGAGTTCCATATTACTGTAAAAGCACCAATGGGGTCCGTATTTCACGCATCGCCATCTCGAATTATTTTATGTCTGTCGAGACCAAATTTTAAAAACGTGAACATCATACAGATTAATATGTACCCCTAAGTCTCTGGAAGGGAATACATCCACCAGTGAACCTACAACTTCATGATTTATATTTTAAAAATAATTAAATTCACTTAGCATTCAAAACTTGCGAATTTTGAAAAAAACTAATTTGCTGATTTAATGCGAACAACTGTTTAACTGAAGTAAAACGGGTTTTCCCCTCGCTATGGATGTCTGCCTAGTGCAGTTCGGACACATTCTGCTACAGTTCGCCTTTATTATCAGTTCGAAATGGGGTGGTTCCATAATACCCATAGTGTTCCATAATACCATCTTCTCCTCTATTATTGAAACATGAAACATGAATGAAAATTAGAGAAAAAAGTTTAACTATTAATATGTTTATGAAAACTATTTGTAAATTTAAATAACATAGTGAATTCGTTGAAAATTTAAATTTCAAACATCGTTACTATTGGGCAGTTACATTAATTGACTCGGTACATTAATCGATTATACAATTTTTTAATAAAATATAACAAAGCAGTTTTAAATGTTATTGGCGGAAAAAATACGTAACTCGTTGCTAATTTTTTTATGTGAAAACGAAATTACTTCAATTTAAAATTTGGTTAAATTATAAGATTGAAATTTTCAATAACTTGTTAGATTGGTTTTCTTTTTAACCCAGCGTTTAATCTGTTTGGCAGTGATTGTCCGTTAATAGTTTTTATTTGGTGTTCACCAGTTTTCTGATCATTGTTGTTCAAACGTACTTTTCAGTTCATTTTTGTTATTAATTTATGACTCTCCGATTTTCCTAACTTCTTTTATAAATATCCGATTGCATTTCGGTTTGAAGTTTGTAACTCAATCATTTTTGGCAACAGTACAAGTACAGCAGCCACTTTATAAGACTTATGTTTTGGATCATTATCGTGATAAAAATGTAAGATATTCGAGATACGTAGTCTTCCAGCGGAAGTTTTTACATTTCCTAATGAAATATATCGACATTCTTTATACATATTTCCATCATTAAATACACGTCTTTTATCTACATATGGCGTGTTCACTAGGGATTATTGGTTTACCGATTTACCGGTTAACCAATAAATTGACAAAAAAAAAACATTCGGTAAACTTAGCGGTAAATTTCAAAAATTTACCAGTAATTCAGTAAATGAAAAAATTCATACTAGAAATTTTTATATAGAGAATATTGTGTTTATAGATATTTAAAAGGGCTAAAGGGACATTGAAAAAAAATACAGAGCAGCCTACCGACCATT
>NW_019385140.1:147200-153390 GCF_000671375.1 Centruroides sculpturatus | reverse complement strand
TCTGAAGTATAATTTTTTATTGTTTTTATATTTTTCAATAAATTAATTTTGTTTGTACAAAATAAAAAAATAGTTTTTAACGATACAATAGTCTTCGTTAGGCTTAACATCGACGAAAATTCAACGCGATGCGACACGCAACGGAGAGAAATTTCAACATGGGATAAATTAATATATTTTTTCGTACATGATTCGTTATCCGAAAAATAAGTTATCCGAACCACCGCAGTCCCCAATTGATTCGGATAAACGACGCTCTACTGTATATCTAAAAGAGGGAAAAGTAGGCTATGCGATCAATCAAGAAACTATCTCCAATATTTTCACATTTTAATACTCAGTGAAGTGTGAAACGTCTTAATATAATATCAATATTTAATATTATACTTAATGTATTGAATTATTTGGATTCAAATAGCTCAATACTTAAAACACATTTAAAATAAGAAACCATCTCCAATATTTTCACATTTTAAGACTAAGTGTGAAACGTCTTAATATAATATCAATGTTTAATATTATACTTAATGTATTTAATTNTATATTTTTATCTGTTTTGTATAATTAAAATCACGTTATATACAATATATAAATAGTTGTATAGTACATACCATTTTTCATATATCCCAAAATAGTGAGTAACAGATACGAATGTGAAATCTTCATAATTCCTTCTGTTAAAATTTTCTATTTATTTCAGCGATCTTAAATTATTCGAATGAATAAAATTTGTTAATATTTCTTGTACAATACACAATAAATATACTGGTACCTTCATGACGTGTTATTAATGTTAAATGTTATTTCAATATGAAAAATTCTAATTTGAACGAAATGTATGGCGTGATGTGTGGAATTGAGAAGCTAAAAACACGCGAGTTCATATTTTTATCAAAGATTAATTATTGATTATTTTTAAAGTGAATTACATAGTAATAACAACGAATGTTTTAATTAAAAATGTAATGAAGTTAGAAGATTAAAATCAATACTATAACTACAATAGAAATTTAAATCGATAATAAAACATTAAGATATCTTAAAGCATGAGATAATTTAATTGTGATATTTAAATTTATAAACTTGTCCGTCAAGTTTTTATAATTGTTCTTAATATTCTGTAGTTTTTATTACGTTTTTTTAGAACTAAAATTACAAACATTTCAATAATATACAAACACACGATTTTAGACGAATAATTGGTTAATTTATAAAATAATTTTATTTTTCGGTTTAAACGGAAATTTGCTATTTATGCAGCATAATTGCTGTGTAAACAGCAAATTACTGTATTATCTATAGATAAAACAGTAATTTGCTGTTAATTAAACATTTATTGTTTTTTTTATTTATTTTTTTTTGTTTATTGAGCTTCTTTACAAAATAGTTTATTTAATAACATTAAAATATTTTTTCGAAACATTTTGAATTTTGTCGTGGCACAACAGTTGAAGATCACTGTTATAAACCATAATTATGGAAAATACGTAAGTAATTGTTTTGCACTTTTTACCTTAAAAAAAGGAAGTAAAATAATTACTGTTTTCCAGTTTAAAATGAAGACGAATGCAATTATTTTCTATATATGTGATCATTTTGTATATATATTATTATTTTTGCCTTAATGTCTAGATAAAATCTTCTAATTCATCATTCACCAACTTACCAATTCACGATTTAGTTGAAACATTGCATAAATGTATATGTACTCAAGAAATATTATTTGTTTGGCTTAAATAACACTGAAATTTTTCGAGTTATTGATTATCCTTATAATTATGTCGAACCCAATTCCTAATCACACATCTGCCCCATTGTGTGCAACCGTGTGGTCCTGGCCGAATTCATATTAATGCTAACTTGTACTTAACGTATATTATATTAATTCTATGTATCAATTTAGTGTAATAATTAATTTGTATGTATTTCAAATTATGTATCAATCATAATTTGAAATACATTTCAAACTTGTATGATTTTAATGTAAATACTTGTATTAATCAGCGTTTAAATTATTTCATAGGTTTGGATTTGTATATTGGTTTCTATCTTTATCACTGGAATATATATTTTGTTTTTTGCTGTCATTCGAAAATTATGTTTTCGTGAAAAAAGGAATTGAAATGTATTTTTTGGGTTCTCGTTCGTAGCTTAACTTCACAAGGTAATTTATGAAATATAAAATTAAATAAATGTACCTTAACAAAAAATCTTTATATTTAGAAGCAATATCCATAAATATTATTTCCAGTTTTACATACTTTATACTAAGATTTAAAATAAATACAATAATTGTCTATTATACAGTACTGTATGTATTCATTTTTTGTTAGTTAATTTTGGACTATGCGATAATAATATTTTTATTGTGTTTATTTTTCAAATTGAATTGCTTCAGATTATTTAAATTATAGATACTAGAGAACAGCTTTTAGTATATCCTTGATTTACACTGCCTTTGCTATGATTTTGAAACTTTTCACGCCTACACCTTGACTGATTGACTTTGCTGCTTCTAATACAATGATGTTCTAAAAATAGAATAAAAAATCTCGTGATAAACTATGAAGGTAAATACATAATAAGAACACTTTGATGTATCTTAAAATTTACGTTAATTAATACATACAATATTTAACCTTCACATTCGTTTTATTGTGAAGGTTTAATATTGGTATTCTTATCGTTTTTAATAATACATTTTAAGGTTCAATTTCAATGAAATTATTACATTAATTTTTATTTTAGTTAAATAGTATTTATATAATTACGATAACATAAGGAAAATAATTTTTTTATACAACACAGTATTGTGTAATAAAGTAATGAAATAACTTACATTATACATAGAAAAATAATGTAAATATGTATGTGAATCAATGAATTTGATTATACAGTTTCTCTAAATAAAAAAGCTTATACATTTATCCCTTTTAGTTTACTGTTTCGAGAAAAAAGACGCTCGGAAAAGTATGTTGTTAATAGATATTAAAGAAAAAAAAAGTTTATTTTAATTCAAAAATAAAGTTTTAAACAGTTTTTGTGTTTGCGCCTTGGATGGTTCCTAAATGGTCTCTTTCCATCATGATAGCCAACTTTACAGGTGCATCCCATCCCTGCAATGTCTGCCTTTCCATATAGGTTAGCTATTTACTGGGAAGCTGCCATTCGTGGGTAGACTCGTAAAAAATAATTTTAAAAAATTAAACATGACAAAACATAAAATAAAAATAAATTTATTGACATTAAAGATATTTTAAAATAATATTTAACAGATTTAATGATAAAAATACAAAAATACATAAACTGGATCGTAAAAATACAATAATACGAATATATTATAAAAAAGACCATACAATACGAAAAAGAAAACATTAATATAAAAAACTGAAATTTTCGTGGAGGAGGTCTATTCAGATATAATATGGCCTATTGCTGTAACGTGGAGTGCGGTTGAATTTTGTAAATCTAGGTCAACACACTTTTGTGCACGGATGGTGTATATGTATTTGATTTTGTTTATGTTATTTATTCTATTATAATAATAGAGCACTATAATAAGAGATTGTTACCTTATTATATGAAAGATTATATAAGTATTATTTTTTACATATTACGGAAGTAACACAATAATCCGGAAGTACTTTGATTTTTAGAACGACTTATGGCTGGATTATTCTGAAAAAAACTTTTATAAATGTAAAACAATATTAATATACATATAAATTTACTAAACTCGAGTAAAAATAATGATTTATGATCGTTTGTATATGTTTATTGCAGACAAACTATCTCCTAAAAGGCATAGCTTTTTGCATGAAAATTCCCATTCTACAAAACCGAGTCGATGCTTATTAGTTGAAGGAAAGTCAATTAGGTACAATATACCAATTACAGCTCAAAAGTCATTTGAAGGAAGGTTTGTTTCATCCAATAAACAAAAGAAGAGTGTTCCATAGATATAAAATGGGAAGGAAAAGTTTTGTACAAACTTTAATCAAGTGTGCAGCGATATAAGCTTTGATTTGCTTTCTTGTATGTGTCTTTTGACTGTCTCAAGCAATAAATGTTTTGTCAACACCTCTGGGCAATAAATATTTCTCAAAATATAGACCTATTCCAGTGTAAAGTAATTAGAAATGAAGAAGCAGATTATTGGCTGATAAATTGATAGTCGACTTTTTTTTACACTGTAGTTGGTTACTTTCTGTTTATGTTGTTTAACGAATCAGCCACCTGTGAAAATAGTGTATCTCAAATTTCAAGTGCCATCCCACTCAGGCTACAATCTTTGAAATATGTAAACAATCGCAATAAAATTGCTTGTTTTTACCGTTTATAGCTCTGATTAGCTAATTTAATGTTCTTAAACAGTATTTAGTTGAAAAACATTATTTACTCACCTAAATACTGTGAAGTTATAAATTATTTGGGAAAGTGAACCTTTCCTTTTGCTGTTACATAATATGAGAAAATATGTAGAGAATCGAATGCGAAAATGCGAAGTGTAGTCGATTATCTAAAAAATCGTCGAAATAATATAAAAATAATGTTTTTTATACATTATCGCTAAGAAAACTTGTGTTGACTTCGACCCTCAGATGATTCATTCACTCTCCTCCAAAGAGAGTATTTAGAGAAGTAGTGTAAATAATGGCAATAACTTCTCACTTGCTGTAGCTAGAAAGCTGTGGTTTGCTTTGCTTTCAAACAAAAGATGTGTGTGAATAAGAAATCTACAATATTTTAGCGAATTTGTATAAATTAATAAATTATTTTCTGTTTTGTTCGGAAATTAAAAACTTTATTATAATTTTAAATTCGTTTTAAACAAAAAACAAAACTACAGTAAACTGTAATATAACTTTAACTAGAAAACAAAAAACAGACTGAATGTAACGCGAATTTGAAGCAATATACCACAACTGAAACGATTCTAGCATGCGTAAAAGTGTTTTTTCCGCAAAACATCGTGTTATTGATATAAGAACGCAGAGTTTTCATAAAAATTCTGTATAATATCAATGGCGTGCCGTCATTAGAAGCGGTGGAAGCACCGCTTTCCTTGTATTTTATAAAAAATAAATACATATTAATTTTAATTATATGAAAATAATCGCACAATATTTTATTATAACCGCATTATGTATCTTATTACAAATTTCTATACTACACGTGAAAAAAAAGATTGCTATTGCATATTCGAATGTTAGTGGCAGAGTGGAATCTCTGTATTGTCAGATTCCAAAAAGCCAGATTTGCGCACGCGCTTTACAGAGCACCAACCTCACCTGGTTTAGCCGGTGCAAGCCTATGACCTTGAGTTGATGCTACACATTCGAACGCTTCTAATTCTATCTGGGACCGGTTCCGGGCTGTTAGCCGCCCGCCCGCTAGATTTTTGGCCGATTACGTGAATCGCGAGTAGATTTATAACTTAACTCAACCGATAAGAATTACTGGTATGTTTTTACGATAGTTCTGTATAGTTGACAGGAGTTAAAAAAATCCCAAAAAAATATTTGATATTTTTATTCCGCTCTTCGATTTTATATTACTCACGGATTTCAATGTTAAACCAGTGATATTACGATTTTGTATATCCCATCTTTAACCCTCGGTTACGCGCATTAATGACTCACGCACAGTTGGACGCGCGGGGTGCTATATAACCCTCGTGTTCAAAATTCAATTTTTCAAAACTCATAGTTTTTTTCGCGAATTTTTCATTTTGGATGTTTGTGGGCATGTGTTTTTGATGTATTAGTGAAAAAAACTACTTCAAATATATCGATTTTATTTATTCGTAACGAAAAAACAGAAAGTCCCCGTTTTTAGAAATTTTTCAAAAAAAATTGGTCGACTTCAAGAGTGTATTTTACAAACTGTAAACAAGTCTGATGCTATCTAAGCTGTCAATCGTCTTCCTGCATGTGTTTTCTAACTATTACAACAATTAAATTTTTTGTACGAAGCCCCGGGCCAAAAATATCTCAATATTTCCAAAAAAACACCATGTGAAATCACACAGCAAGTAGAGGTAAAAATGGAGATTATTGGCAGATAACATCTATAGTAAACTTCTTTTGCACTGTAATTGGTTAATTTATATGTCTGTTATTAGATCGACCTATAAAAACAATTGCTGGAAATATTCCCGCGAAATGCCACGCCCCCGAAGGCCACCACA
>NW_019385140.1:145815-146730 GCF_000671375.1 Centruroides sculpturatus | reverse complement strand
AGTAGATTTATAACTTAACCCAACCGATAAGAATTTACTGGTATGTTTTTACGATAGTTCTGTATAGTTGACAGGAGTTAAAAAAATGCATTAAAATATTTGATAGATTTATTCCGCTTTCCGATTTTATATTACTCACGGATTTCGATGTTAAACCAGTGATATTACGATTTCGTACATCCCATCTTTAAGGGAGTGTAGAAAAAAACGTGTATAATTCTTGTATAATGTTAAAAAATTAACTGTTACTTTGGTAGCATCATTTACAACTAAATTTAATGAATGAGAGAGATGCACGAGGTATAGAAAAAGCTCTAGAATTTATTTTCCTTAAATTTATGATTTACGTATCCGTTTGTCATATAAATTTGTCTTTCCACTTTTTCCCGAGACGACAAATATTCCAGTACAAAGTAACTGGTTTCGACTTATTTCTACTTAAGAAATAGTTAAATAATTAAGGATTAGGGAATTGGGGACGCAAAACCCCGATGAAAAAGCCGAAATTTTATTTAAACAAAAGCTTAACCGAACCAATCTCTAGCCGAGTACAGTGGGAGTGATTTCTTCGAAATATTAGATGTAATAAAGACAGACATTTTTCCAGTTCGACGAGAGTGACCGAAAAGTTGTAAATTTCTGTAGACAACACCTGGTCCTAAAACGAATAAGAAAACAAACGAGGGACAATCTATTAAGTTTAACATATTTAGACTTTTACAGCTATGGTGAGAAACGTTTAAAATTTACAAGAACCCTGTCGCGTCTTTTGAGATTTGACATTGCCCGGTATCGGCACCCTCAGGATTTGGCAGCCCGCGTGCATGTACACACCGCACACCTAGCAGGACCGTCTCTGATTCCACTCGTAGGGAGCTATTTGACTAAGTGGTTAAGATTTAAAGAGTAAAGAAT
>NW_019385140.1:125631-145020 GCF_000671375.1 Centruroides sculpturatus | reverse complement strand
GGACAATCTATTAAGTTTAACATATTTAGACTTTTACAGCTATGGTGAGAAACGTTTAAAATTTACAAGAACCCTGTCGCGTCTTTTGACATTTGACATTGATCGGTATTGGCACCCTTGGGATTTGGCAGCCCGTGTGCATGTACACACCGCACACCTAGCAGGACCGTCTCTGATTCCACTCGTAGGGAGCTATTTGACTATGTGGTTAAGATTTAAAGAGTAAAGAATATTTTATGTTACTTTTATGTACGTTTCATTACAAAGCTATATTTAATTATAATTTTCTTTAAAAGTATATTCATACAATTGAAGAATGTTTTGTACCAGATATGTATATCCACCACACATTTTATTTCTTCGGGTAAGTTTTTATAATTTTATTTTTATTTTCAGCTTTTATATCGTGGCTAGCGATTCGGAACGTAATTGCAATATTGAAATTTTATTTTAAAAAAGTTTTGGCTCAAGGTCATATAATGAAAAAGAAAACATTATTAAAAGAGAACGCTTTCGATCTACATAGCAGATTATCAGGTTAGTGTGTTTGAAAATGGAATGCAAGGACAAGAACATTTTAAAATTATTTGGAAACTCTGAAAATCATAAAAATTGCACAACTGTATATAATGTCATAGAAAATAACATACATTCTGTAATACATTATAAAATATAAGTATAAACATGAATTTATAAAAATTTTAAAATAAATTATTTATCTACTGTCCTTATTGTTATTAAGTTTGCCAGGCATAAGATAATTGTTTATTATCCTGCAAATTGATGCAAAAGTCCCATTTATGCCTGGTAATCTTTATATCAACAGAAACAGTCGATATATAAAAGAAATGATATAAAAAGTTTTTATCGTTTGTATATTATCTGCATCAAGGGAAAGGCCGCAGTTTTCTTTCTTCACAATTTAGGGAAAAATGGAAAAAAAGTGCGATAAAAAATAAAATGTATAAAAACTGGAATAAAAATGGCAATAGATGAAGTAATTGTCAACAGTATGACTCAATAACCAGCAGCTTCGTCATTTTTCTCTTCTAAATACAATACTGGTAGATCGAATACAAACACTTGGTACTGTGCATGTGTTTGGTCGAGTGGCCAGTGGTGTGAAGCTATTATTAATTATTAATTAATTATCTAAATGCTTTATAACAGCATTTGTTCAATAAAAAATTTCAAGAATAATTTCCTGTTCTATTTTATAAATATGATCGAAGAAAACAGTTAATATTGAAAAATATGATGTGATGTTACGTATGTAATGTAATTGCTGGACCCCCTATCTCATTTACTTCACAAATAGCACTCCGAAAAATTAAAATGGGAAATATTTGTGCTATTTATTATATCTATAAAATAAAATATACATCACTTAATTTTTCGTACACGTGTACAATTTAGAAATATTTCCCACAAACTAAAATTTGAATTAATGAAACATTGCATGAAGCGTTTTTTTAATTAATAAATTCGATTATTTTAATTACTTTTGCTTCGTAAACAATTCAATATACAATAAATAAAGAAAAATTTTAGTTATTTAATTAAGCTTCAAAAATTAAAAATATTTATTTACTTTTAAAGAAATTTTACACTGTAATTAAAGTTAATTTTAAGTGTGTAATGGTCTTCATTGCTTTTCCAATGTGTATTTCGATATTACTGAGAAGAAAACGTATTACTCAAAAAATAAGAGTAATGGTTTTGACTTAAACAATTGCTTATGATTTATAAACATTGATTAACTAATTAGACAACAGAAAATATCGAATTTTATACTTTTTGGTGAGCAAATGTCCGCTTTACTCATAAGAATCACAACACTAACATTGATTATTATCTTGAAATGTATCAGATTATTTTCGAGAAATTCTTATTATGTATGAAAAAAAAAACGTTATTCGAACTATTGAAACTAAAGAATATTTTATACTTTACTCTCTGTATACAAAATATTAAACTAAAGTCGTCACGACACGTTTTGTCACGAATAAACAAATTACAATTGTTTTATCGACAATCGATGAATTGTCAGAAATTACTTTCAATAATTAAGCGAAGTTTATAAACAGAAAACGAAAGTAATTAAAATAATAGCAATTTTAAAAAATTGTTATTTCTGTAATTTTATTTCAAATTATCGGAGTTGACATTCGTACAAATCAATGGAAAATTAATTTGTTTGTGTTTATATAAGTGATTTGTATTATTTGTCGATGAAATAATTTTCTTACAGAAGTTCATTAGAAACAATTGTAAAATTTATGTAAAAATTTATGTAAAAATTTATGTACCTTTTTTCAACCGCGTTTTGCACTCTGTCAGCGATTAAAAGGTACAAACGAAAAATGGAATGGATCTTAAGAAAACAAACTCCAAACAAACAAGAAAGGAATGTAATGCCATATATCCTATGGGACGAATATGAAGTGCCAAGGTATGTGGAAGAAACNAAATAATTACAACTTTACAAGAAGAGAGAAATTGCCGAAGTTGCTCCGGGTATAGGGGCAACTTCGGCAATTTCTCTCTTTCTTCGACAAAACAAACAACCACTAATAATTAGAAAATTAAATCTTGTTTAAATACTGGCCTCCCTTTAATGGTCGAGCTAGTGTTGCCAGCTAAACCACGCTAAAATTTAACAAAAATTATATTAAAGTAGCCAAGACGTAGCCAAATATTGTAGTGCCGCGTCACTAGTGGACATTTGAAATTTGTTGACTAGGACGGTCGGTTAACCTATGTTTAATATGAAAGATTTTCTTCCATAAAATTAATCGATTTTTGACTAATTCGACTCAACATTTCCAAAACACGTATAATCTTTTTGGGAATAATCCGTATAAACTGTGCTATATACAAAAAATTGTAGGATTACTTACCGAGTGTTCACCGTTCGACGTCGCCATTGCTTAAGCTCTTTTTCATCGCGGAGCAGCGCACCAAACGGCGGCCGCGTTTTCTGATAAATTATTTTTCTGCGAAAAATTCGTTGACCTTTGGAGACATCATTAATATAAATAATTTTAATCGCCGTTGGATAAGAAATGTTTCGTTCACAAGAAATGTATAAAATTACAGTACTGTATTAGACTTACGGTGCCTAATTTACATACTGTACAGACGATAGTAAACTCAACTTACTCGCCTAAACTGTCTGTACTCTGTAAATAGTTCGGCTGCTCGTCTACTATTGGTCCGGATTCGACCAATGCTGTCGTGACACGAGTCGGCGATGACGTTTTACCGCGTTTTACGAGTCTCTTTTAGCAACTTTATACGAATACTGTTGCAATTTTTTCGCCGCGTTATAGGAATTCGCATTATAGGAATCGGCGTTATAGGGGTCTACTGTACTTTACTTTGCATTTGACGTGTTTTATGTTTGAAAGATTTATCAAATAACAAGTACCATATCTCTAACAGAACTAAAACAATTTCAAAACTTAGTTTATTAATCGTTCAACAACAGCAGTTTTTGTATCGGAAAGGGTTAAATAATAAATAATTTTTTACAAGTCTTTTTACTTATCTATGTAAAAATTCTTAAAAGTAGCTTTAAAAAAATCTTTAAGAAGCTTTAAAAACTGAGTGAAGTTTTTCCTTTTTTCTCGGTTCAACATAGCAATACATAGTAAATACATCGATTACCATTAGTAAACATTTTACTACATTATTAAATTCAAAGAATTGCAATTAAATCAGCTTGCCATAAATTATTACAATAAAAATTTTTGTTTTTCTTCGCCACTGTTTAATTCTTACAAGTTCATTAATTAAACGTATAAAGCATTTAAGAAGATGGTAATTTTTTCAAATAGAGTTTGCAGTAAATTGGACCCTGTTATTAATTAATCACACTAAAAAAAATAAAGGAGATTTAGGATTATNTTGTGATAGTCATTCGGCAAGATGTGTTTCTGGTCTAGAACCCTTTTCAGTTGCAGTAAAAAAAAGTAGATGCTGGCTCCAAGTAAATCAAAAGAAAAAATTTTTAACGTTTAAAATAATGTAAAAATGACTAAAATTGTAAGTGATAATGTAAAATCATATGCATATACAGGGCAAGCCACTACGTATTTAATGTAGAGAGCATATACTATATTACAATAAATTAAAAATTTCATTAAAAATTGCATCGAGATATTGTGACGTTGTCACATTAAATAATTGCTTGTTTTCAATTGTCTTCCTGTTTCGCCCTAATATTAAAAAATGGTTGACAACTGCATGAAAATTTATATATCAAGCTGTCATTTAATATATGGATGTTTTCTCTGCTTAAAATTCAATTGCTTAATTAATGCATTATCTAAAGCTGTTGGTAAAATAATATTAAAAGGTGTAAAAGATTTTCAAATATACAATATTACACGCAACATCACAATACTCAAGAAAACAATTCATTATTACGTATGCTCAGTATTACGTGTTGTATATACAATATTATTTATATAAATTTTGTTTTTTAGATGATGGATAATACAATCGAAGTTTCCAAGAATAAAGGACAATTCGAACCGCTTTATGTTGAACAATATCTATCAAAATATATAAATTTTGAATTGATTAAATGTTTTTCTCCATATGTCATACATATATCAGCTATTTACATTATTGTCATCTTCACTCTGCAATTTTATATGAAGTCCAAGCAACCGTATCAGCTTCGTGGACCACTTTTCTTCTGGAATACTTTATTGGCATTATTTAGTATCTGTGGAACAATAAGAATGGTTCCTGGATTGTGGATAATAATTCGTGATTTTGGATTTACATTTTCTGTGTGTAATATCAGTTTTGCTTTAAAACATCACCCCATCGAATTCTGGGTTTGTATATTTGCATGTTCAAAAATCATTGAATTTGGCGATACATTGTTTATCGTCTTTCGGAAACAGAAATTAATATTCTTGCATTGGTACCATCATAGTTTAACTTTGATTATAACAACATACAATGTTTCTGGCAAACTTTCTACTGGTTATTGGTATGGCGCAATGAATTTGTTGGTTCATAGCTTCATGTATTTATATTTAGCTGCAAAAGCAATAAAACTAAAGGTGCCTCGTTCTATTGCAATGATAATTACAATAAGTGAAATTCTTCAAATGATAATCGGTTGTTTTGTTACTGTATGGGCTGCAAGTCAGTATTTTAGAGGAGAGAACTGTAAACAAAATTATCAGCTCATTCTTTTTTCAATGTTTGTATATGCTACATATGCTGTATTGTTTCTTCGTTTATTTATAAAAACATACTTAGATAAAAGACATAAGTCAATACTGCAGCAGCGAAAAGATAATTGATGCGCTATTAGCTTGATTACAACTTGTAGTTTTCCTAAATGTTTTCATAATTTTAAAAAAAGTAAATTGTTAATTTTTCTTATTTGAATATTATAATATGTTACTTACTACAATTATGTACTTCGTTTCATTAACGTCATTTAATAGAATAAACTGTATTTCGTGTCATAGTTGAAATAAAATATTATTAAAGTAAAGTTTTTAATTACTATATATTTATATATGTGTATTATATTACCTTTATTAAATACTTGTATTAAATACAAGAATTTAGTGAAGGTTTTTCAAATGAAAATTTATTTTAAGGGATGTTCAAGCTTTAAAATAATCAATATTTTATCACTTGGAAATAGGAATAAAATGTTTTTTACTTAATAGTCTTAACATGAAATATCACAGATAAAACACTTATAAAAATGCAGATAATAAATTATAAATGTAATTTTAACTTCTTAACAATGAATAACAATTAGATAATGTTACGTATAAATTATTTTTTTTATGATTTATAAATTTGAAGAGGCAAATAAAATATTAAGATAAACATTTAGAGTTTTAGAATAGAAAGTGATTATTTTTGGAACATTAGCATAATTTGCCGTCTTAAATTTAAACAAGGAAAAATAGAAGACAAGTGATAAAAGTAAGGTTACTTCAAGCAAACTGTTGAGGAAAAATAGAAAAGTAAATAAAAACCTAATTTATCTTTATACTTAATTATTTTTTGTGAAATATACGTATTTCTTAACATTTATATATACAGTAAAATCTCGCTTTGTAACCACCTGGCTTATGTGATCACTCATCAAATTCGATTAGAAAATCTGAAACTTAATCCTTATATAAAACAAATAATATTCATATCACTTTATATTAAAAGTGACACGATCATAAAATTTTTTATTCCGAAATAGAATATCCATTATAAAGTAAGCCAGTAGAAAACAAAACCTGTTTAATTTTCTTCCCTCTCAGAAAGTAGGAAAATTACATGAAAAACTTATAACGAATATATATCAGTCAGATCTTCCACTTCTCCTTCGACAATAAACCTTTCAGATACCATTATTTAATTTTTATTCGCATTTAAATATTCAAATAATACTTTATTTTTTTACTCCTTAATAATATCGAATTTACAATAATTTGCATACATTAAATTATTACTTTCAGATAATACATAGCTAATTAATTTTTGTATTTTAAATTTTTTAAGGCTTTACTCAATACATTTAGATTTATTTAAATCATATAAATATTAAATTGAAGTAGATTGATGAGTCACCGCTTAGGCAGAATTCTCTTCTTGTTATAAAGGTATAACGACATATAGAAATGATGTACATTTTATTGCCCATTTTTATGTAGTATTAAAAAATTCAAATTCTTTTCGAAAAAACTTGAATTTATTAAACGCATTCGCTCTCCTAGTGAAGGTTATTAACCCATTGATTATCTGCGCATCGTGAATAATGGCTAAAACACGACTAATTAGCCGTGTTTTAGTTATTCGACCACAATAGTTTATAGAAACCCCTTCTTAAAACTCGTTCACTATTATTGCGTGCCTATTTGTCCTATTATAAATATGGTCCATGGAAAAACTTTAGCATCTTTCACGGAACTCGATCCCGAAATTCATCAGAGTGGGTGATTGATAGATACTCTTACCACTTTTCGCCAAGCTGTTATCATTAAGATTGAATATACAGTAATTAATTACAATAAAAGAAGTTACGATTAAGAAACTAAATTTTCTATCGTTTATAATACATAAATAGGTGTATTCAATAAAACACACTTACTTCAATATTGTTTAAGTTTGAGAAAATAAGTTAAATGTAATGATGCTAACCTTCATCTATTGTATTGTTTGTAGATAAGAGGATGAATGGATGTCATTAGAATTTACTTTCCTCATGCGAAAATCACTTTTGAAATTGTTCTTTCACAATAAAACGTTTAAGCGTGGATCGTGATTTTCATATAAATTTTACCCGAATCTTTCCTTTTATATTATTTATATTTAAAGACTTACGTGTGAAAAGCTTCTAATTTTATTTACTTTATGAAAAGCTTTTGTTCTTTTCTTATTTTTACTGCTTTTTTTTTCTTTATCATCATTCAATTTTAACAACAGTAATCAATGTTTTTGTCAAATAACTCTTCAATATGGAAAATTCTATAATTACTTTATATTAATATATAACTTTAGAATTAGTTTATTAAACGTAACTTAAAGAAAGGTGAATTATGCTAGTCGAAAAATAGAAATAAATTTAATTACACCAGTAAAATATTTTTTAAAATCAAATGTGTATATGTAAATATTTTAAGAAGATTGTGATTTTTCAAATAGAGTTTGCAGTAAATTGGACCCTGTTATTAATTAATCACACTAAAAAACGTAAAAGAGATTTAGGATTATATTGATTACAAACCTTGATTATATTGATTTACGACACTTTTTCCTCTTTCTTGTTAATTTTTTATGATAGTGAAATAGTATCAAAGAGCAAATTTCTTTTGGAATTTCGACTGGTGTTGGTTGAGACTGTGTTTTTCTGGATAATGTTGAAATCTATGTTTCTAATTCACTCTTTAAAACCATTTATTTTCTTTAAACAGTCAAAAACTTCGCCATAACCAACAACAGCAAATGCAGTTTCTTTTCCTCTTATAAGAAACGAAATTCAGTCTACTATATCGGTCTGAAAACAGGTTTACCACAGACTGTTAATCGTAGTTTAAAATTCCACCCGTACCTCAATTATATCTTTGATATAATTGAGGTTATCAGTATAGATATAGTTATTTGTTTAATAAATTCAGCTTTATCAGATTTTTTTTCAGAATGAGATTCTGTTTCTTTTCTACTTTGTTTGTTACGACAGATTCTTTAATAGGATCTTTGAAAGCACGAATATAATCTCCGATATCTTAAAATTAATTGAATAATTCTTCGCTATTAGAACCGATTCTTATTTTAGGTTTTTGATAACTCATCAGTAATTCGGTATAAACTATAGCCTATTATTTTACCAATAAAACAACCTGCCATAGACAATTTCGAATCCAACAGAAGTTCATAAAGCTCACCACCGAATTGATTTACTAAAAGAGTTTTTTTTTACTTTGTAAAAAAATACGTTTATAACAAAATTTTCTGATAACATCATTTTCATATTTTCTTAAATAATAAACATCAGACGACATGTTTCCACTTAATAAAATTTGGCATATTTCACATACAACAATGATTTCATCAAGAGTAGATTTTTTCACTTTTGTTCTTCTCTGTGAAGATGTAGTTTTTTAAAAAGTGCCAAAATATTATTATATTTTTACATTCTTTATTTTATACCAAGCATATTCGGAAATACTTTTTTATCAGGTAAACTCGAATCGCTCATAAAAAATTCATTATTAATTATAGCATTAAGAACTAATAATAACGTAATTTTTTCACGTTTTTCTATATGAATCCACGGAAAAATTAAAGTTTTGTGCAGACTCCTGATGACCTAAACCATTCACTTGAGTTTTATCACGATTATTTTTAAACAAAATCAAGCAATGGGTTTGTAAATTATTTTATAAAACTAAGACATAATGAAATATATCGAAAAAGTGTATTCAATTTGATTGAGAAAACACATCCCAAATTTTATCACTTTTTTTTATAAGTTATTTTATGGTTGAAATAAAATCTACACCAAAGTACATCAGATCACTATTACATTTGTGTTATAATTTAATCTTTGATATTATCCATTTTTGCCTAAATATATATACAGGCAAGTAATGATAAAAAAACTGCATTATAAATGGTATCAAGATATGAAGCATATGGAATTTTGATGCTATTGAATTTTTGTTCATACGTTCTATATCTCCACATGAAAGCAAAACTTTAAATTAACAGACTATTGTTCATAATAGAATCTCAAAAGTCGCATATAAAAAATAGACAAATGCTTCTGTATTAGAATAAATTCAACTTCTTCTGTATTAAAGAGAAGATTTAGCCGAAATAAATGGAAAGTGTTTAAGAAATTTCGTTAAAATTCAACATAATTCAGTAATAAGTAAGTATTAAAAAGTTATCAAGTTACAAACATAAAATATTAATTATATTAAATTAATTATATGTAATTTCCAACAATTATTAATTAACTTCTCATATTTGCAAAACAAAATACAATATTTTTAATGCAGAATAATCATTTGAATAGTGTACAGTTAATAAACAGAGTTGCATAACAGTTTCGAACACAAAATGCTGTCTACAATATATAAAAATTGATTTTGGATGTTAAAATATTTTCTTTTAAATAATTTATGTAAAATCTTAAAGGTAATTATCAGTTAGTATCTTTTGTTTCTCTATAAAATAACTACTTGTTGGTAAGTAGATTAAACTACTGAACACAATATGAAAATTTCGCTTCAGTAACACTTAGCTACGTGATGATTTTCCGGGCTTTTTCACGTTTCTAATTTTTATATAGAAACTTCTTTTTCAAACAAACTCTTCCTACAAGTTATTTTCTATTGCTAGATTTGTTGACGTGTGCTTAGCACACTTTCAAATTTATAAAAGAAAGAAAGCTTAATTAATTCAATTTTAACTATAAAAATAAATATTTAATGTTTGGAATAAGTCGTGCAACCGATTGAACGTTCTTGTAACAGGTTTTCATGCCACGTGCTTGATTCAGTAAAATCGAAAACACCTAATATGGCGACTGGTCCCGCAAAAGCGCCCTATACTATATTTATTTATATAAGAAGATTTAGATGTATAATTTATTATTTTAATTTTTAATATTGCCTGTACGGATTGTTTACGGGTTGCTTCACTTCATCCTATCAAATAAATGAATCACCTGGATTATTTGTTTTCTCCATGCACATCTTTATTGTGAGAAAGTATTAACCAGGTTTTTGGCTATTAAAGACGTAACTAACTCTATTTATTTTATTTTAACAAGTAAATATTTCGTTAGCTCCTGCTCTTATTGGACAATTGGTGGTAAAGGAATAAATTTTACAATAATATAGTATAATATTATCTAATAACTTTATTTATACCGCAATAAACATGATAGTTGTTTTATCTGAAAGTGAACGAATGTTCTTGCTGCAAATATTGTTAAAGCTTTAAAATGTTTATAGAAAGTGTGTTTAATTTTTCAGGTATTGATATTTTTCATTTTTTTTTAATAATTTAAACTATTTTTTTTAATAGTATTTCAACGAGTAGAATTATAACAGAGATACTATATCCACACAATAATAAAATCAAGGCGCTGATAATGTCTTCGATATTAAGTGAATGGTATGTTTCCTTGTTGTTGCTTCTCTTTGCAGGCAAATCTTCCTGTTTCAATTTTTCGTACACACCAGCATCTACTAATCTTCTAATTCTGTATGGAAATAAAAATTAAAATTCAATGTAATTATAAGCTGTTATTTACTGATCGTCAAAAATGTTTTTAATAACTGATTTTCTAAATTGCTAAAACTCATATTTGATTCTCGTAGTGAATTTATAAAAGTCTATTTTCCTCATAGATCGATAAACATACATTTATAAAAAATAGTTATTAATCGCTTAAATGAAGTTTTAAGTAAAAATCATTTGAGAGATTGGTAATTAATGATCTTATTTTCAAAAACAGTTATAATGAAGTCTAGAAAATGAGACTGTTACACAACTTTAATCGGTATGTAAGAAGAAAAACTTTTTTAATTAGAGTAGAACATTAGGTAACAGATGTACAATTTACTTTTATTTTATAAGTATTCAGTGTCGATGTTTTGTGAAGTTTTTTAAACATTGTTGAATAGAAATGAACATATTTTAACGAAAATCTGAACAGGAAAAAACGCACAAGTTACATTTTTTTGATTATATTTATCAATAGATTAGTTTTAATGTAATGTAATAAAGAACAATATGATTAATTTGGGAAAGTAAGTAAACGATTAAAAGATTAGGCTTACTGTTATCTCTGTTTTAATCCGTACAATGTTGTGGCTTTAAAAAAAAAACTTAAGTAGGCGTATGAAATGAAAGACAGTACTAAGGACATAAAGCTATCTGCACTATAATACAGCAACTTTCTGTATAGGACAGAATTTTCAAATTTCGAAATTCGAAAAGAATTAAATAAAAAGAAACATAATTCCATATTATGTATATTCTGCGATTATTTTAAATCGGTGTTTTTCAACCTTTTTGAATACGCGACCCCTTTACAAGTTAAAAAATTTTGGCGACCCCCCAGGTCCATATTAAAAGTATGTCAGTGATTTTAAAAACTACTTATTTAATTTTCTTTCTGTTGAGACATAAGAAGAAATTTAAAATTTAAATCAATAACTCGTCAGTTCGCAAATACGTGTACTGGTACATTTCGACCAGTTGCCGATTCTATGAAACAACCGAATTTTAGTTATTCGTCGATGTTTCATGCATGAACAACCGCAGTCCATGTGCATTTTTGGGACTTTTTCACCTGTCAAATATTGACACAGAGGATAGTTTACCCATAGAAATTTTTCATCAGATGGGTCATCTTCTCACATCGCTCATATGTTGCATTGTATTAAACGATCAATGTAATCAACTTCACAAATATACTTTTCATTCGATTTCGAGTCATTTAAATTGTTAAATTTTACGAAGAGGTTTACTTAATCGGGGAACTGATGCTGATCAATTTTGATAGTGGAAGGTCGAAAAGATGAAGAGAATTAGTCAATTGTGAGAATCTCCAGTAGAGTCAGACTTAATAACAATAGCATTTACAAGTTTTTACATAACCCATCTTTAAAATTAAGCATTCTGCAATTCTATATTATATAAAAATATAAAAATTTTCAAATAACGTATTATGACAGATTGCGCTACCAAATGTTACAGAAAAAGTTAAGTAACGTGTTGCTGCATTTGCAACCTAAATATTAATTAATCGGTAAGTACCCTCGGACATAGTACTCCGAATAAAAATAACAATTACAATGCTAATGATTTTTGTGCGAGTTTTTCCTCAATTTTTTACATTAAATTTCTTAAATTATATACGAAATACCGAGATTATTGTTTTGTGTATGATCTTTTTACTTGCCACACCTATCTGAAATTCAAACACTAAAGGTACTTATATTCCTTCGGCTTTTAACGTTATTGAGTCATGTAAAGTATATAAAGAACAAGATTTTTGACTAGTTCTAACTGATTTCATAAAAATATTCTTAAAATAAATTAAAACATTTTTTTCTTTTTTCTAGACATCCATAAAAATTTCTGACATAACTCTTATTGCTTCTCGACTGCCATCAAATAATATAAGTGGATATAAATAAATTGTTAAAGAAAATAATAAAACATGAAACAAAGATATAAACTCTTCATTTTTACTCTATTTCCTAAATCTTCGAACCACATGGAAATTTCTAAGATATCAATGTTTAACTACTTATATCAAACGATGTATGAGATAATAATATGTGAAAAACAAATGAACGGAGTGTGCAATTATAAGTAATGAAATATGAAACTTAAAAAGTTTACATTTAAATAGTCGATACTTTAACGATACAAAAGATACTTACATTTTATTAATTTTGTTTTCAAATTTAATTGTTTTTTAAAAGGATATACAAACGTATAAGTCGAAAACGATTCCTCTGAAATTACTAATGCTCCCTTTTCTCCAATCGGAAATGTATCTAGAACATCGTCAGATGTAATGTATGCATATTTATGTTGTAGAGTATATTCAATTCCTTTGTTTACCGTAGGAAAGCTTTTATCCGGATTATTTCTTATGTAATCACCTAAAATGCTGACCATACCTTTTGGGGCATCCTAGAATGAAAAAGACATTATAAACATTTATTATTAACTTGTGTTAATTTTTCTTCAAAAAACTTTTGTGGCATCTCCTCACTACATTGTTATGTTGTTATAATTACCTTAAATAATCAAATTTGTTACCGACATGATTTCATTTACTTATGTAAATTAACTTTCAAAAACAAAATGTAAAGTAAAAATATATTGAAGTAATTTACCATCATCATTTTGTCGTAAGCCGAAGATGGTATAGTTCCACAAGAATATTCATGATTTTATCTGCATTTGAGAGTTCTTGAATTGTTCTCGGAACTTTTTCATAAGCGGGATAAGCCATGTAGGAAAAGAGAACACCACTGTATGCTGACATAAGTACGGTTGTCACCAGCAGCCAAACTCCAATAATAATTTTCAAAGAAGTACATTTATCTTGATTTATTTCACTTCCTACAAGAAATTAACATCAACAATTCCATAAAAAATGATATAAAGGATATAACAGGTGCACCTTTTTCCATATTCTGTTATTTTCTACAATTTCGGCATTGTATATTCGTTGTGAAATTGTATCAGTTAACATAAAATAAGTTTTAACTGTAGAAAATAACACGTACTATAGTTTTAAAAAAAATCTAAGTTAATTATTATTCAATTACTTAAGACATCATGTGTTGAATAAGTATGATATTTTAGAAATATAAGCATAAAACAGAATTGCATGAGAATTTCACAATAGAATTTTGATGTTTCTGCACGTGATTGGAAACAGTGCAGATGACAACCTGCCACTAGAAATCTATGAAACAATTCATTAACATGTTCCTGTTAACACTTTTCATACCATCACTTTAAGTATCTGATTATAATTAGTTTTTTTTTTTCATTTTTTACCGCTACAATTAATTTTACAAAGCAAAATTTACTGTTTAGATTATTCTAATCTGCAGATTTTATTTTAGATTTTAACATATTTATCAATCTACTACTATTTAATTACTATAAAAAGAAATTTCATTAATCTGTTATTTGTGCAATTATATTTCTGTAGATATGACAAAAATTATTTTTCTTTTCACCCAATCAGTCATTTGCTAATTCATGTGAAAAGGTAATTTAAACTGAAGATTTTGCATTTTTATCAAACATAAAATATTTGTAGTTAAAACGACTTTCTTATCTTATAAAGGCATCCATTTTATGAATTTGTACAAAGAAAGTTCAGTTAAAATAATTTGCGATTTTTATAAAACATATGCTGATTTCTTAATTCCTAATCTGATAATATATAAACATTTGTCAACTTCTTGGTTACGATATTAACAATTCTATAAAGTTTATTTTCCTTTTCTAAAAAGAGAAATTTATGTTAAATAGATTTTTCATTCATCAGTAAAGTTTTCGGTTTTTATTGAATTTCTGGAGGTTTCATGTATTTTAATTATTATATAAAGTGATTGTTGTTATTAAATTATTATTACTCGTTAAACTATACTGTGTAAATAATTTAATTTTAAATTAGTGTAATATTAGCATATTTAAAATCATACGATCTACAATCTTTGATTTACGTAACGTTATTATTGAAATAAAAAATAAATAACTTTTTGTAACCATGAAATGTTATATTGTATTTTAGAAATGTAAACTACATACGTGGAAGACCCAAAAATAACCGGATTTTTTGTATAAAAACTTTATTTATTAACCATTCTTACAAAATACCTTCAGTTTTTTTAAAGTACTCTCCATTAGATGCGATTTACATGCCAAGTCTTTTCCCCCACTGTTTGAAGCATCTCTGGAACTCTTTAACCTTCACACTGTCCAGTGCCCTTAACGAAGCTGTTTTTATCTCCTGTTCATCATCAAAACGCTTCCCTTTTAAAATTTTCTTCATTCTCGGAAACAGAAAAAAGTCGCACGGGGCTAGGTTTGGTGAATACGGAGGGTGGGTAACGACAAGCTAATCCCCGATAGGCCAAATACTGAGTCACTCCTAATGCCGTGTGTGCGGGGGCGTTGTCGTGATGAAGAAACCAGTCACCTGATGGCCAAAGTTCCGGGCGATTCCTTCGCACATCCTCTCGCAGATGTCTTAGCACTATTTTTGCGAATTTTTATCAACGTTTACATCATTTCGAGGTGAAGGACGCCCAGAACTTCGCAGGTGGAACAAAATAACAGTAAGAGAAACACAACACTACGCTCAAACGTAAACCTACAGACTGACGCCGTTTTCACAGCTGTTTTGTGAAGGTCTCTAATAACTCCATGTAACGAGAGAACTCTCTACTACGTCTACGAATGGCAGCGCGCCCTCAGTTCGGTTTTTTTGGGTCTCCTTTCGTATTTCAAATTATGTAACATATTTCTTAATAGTATATTTCTTAATAGTATATATAACCTTTTCACGAATTACGTTAAAGAATTTAATAATTAAATATCAAAGTAAAAGTATTAGACTCACACAGTTTTATAGTTATTTACATACTTGTAATATATTTTTATATAATAAAAGTTGTTTGTTAAATTAATGTATATGTATTTGCTTGCCTTGATGTGCTAAACTGCGAATAAGAAACCAACAAATTTTTTTTATGGTCCACGAAGTCGTTTTGTGGAGAAAATGAACGTTTCCTTTAACAATACAATAAAAAGCAATTGCAGTAACAAACGATGAAGCAAAAACACAGATCCACACCTAAAAAATGTACAATGACACATTTAGTAAGTATAAGCACATTTAATGTGACATAATCACAATGCTTTTTATATTTTTAATTTATTTAATTTAAAATTTATGTTTACCACGTAAATTTGCAGTGTTTTGCCGCTGTATATCGAACATTTCTTTAAAAAAAATTTTGTATTTAAGTAATGTAACTTCCAGTACAGACAGGATGGTTTTATATACTTATTAGAAAGAGCAATATGAAATCATGATATATATATATATATATCATGATTTCATACTATTATATATAATTTAAGCTATTATATATATATATATAATAGTTTAAATTGTAAATAAAAATCCGATTGCTCATTAATATTGTAAACTTTTTAGAAATGTTTGTATTATTGGGAAAAGTCTAACATTGGATATTTTGTTGTACATTTTATTTATCTTAGACGATATGAAAATATTTGTTAACAAAAACTTCGTAGAATCAGCCGGAATTACAATACGAATGTGGGTAGAGAATGACGAGTCCAGATATAATCGATATAATTCACAAACAAGAACTTCCAAATCATACGAATTTTCTTTTTATTTCATGCAAAGATATTTTTTTAAAAAACGTAATTATTCAAAAGTAAATAATATAACATAAATTAATTAAAATATCTACAACAGTAAAGCAGATAATAGTAAGGGCTTATCACACAAATAATAATGGGCACAAACGCTCAAGAATCAAAGTAAAAACATTGAATAAAACAAAAAGGGTTGAGCCCTTACTATTATCTGCTTTACGGTTATAGATATTTTAATTAATTCAATTGTACTTAGGGGTAAAAGCAATTTCTGTAATAATATAGCATAAGTTTACTCACTTCAAATGAAAATGGCCTGATTATTGTCGTTATTTTTGACAGTTGTTTAGGTCCAGAGACAACAAATAAAACTTTACTAGCAGCAACAGGAGCTGTAAATTTCAATACTTCAAATCTGTCGTATGTCGCATATACCAATTTTGCACTAATATCAGCCTCCTTACAAGTATAAATAAAATATTGTAGGCAATTATAATTATTTCGCAAATTCAATTGAACTGTTATTATTATTCATACTTCTCTTTGTATTCTTCCAATTAAACCGTTCCACGTGCCATTGTCTAATTTAATCCCAAANCTCTGTTGTATTCTCAAGTAAACAATACATACAAGTACAGTACAGTATTTTCTGAGGAAACACTCGTACTTATTTTTTTTAACCCCATTCCCGATAACCCGGCATTTTCACAAACTCGGCCAACCTTCGGTCCACGTTAGGCCGAGTTTTCGAGGTTCTAGTGTATTTGTTAAGAAAAACTTCGTAGAATCAGCCGGAATTACAATACGAATGTGGGTAGATGATGGTGGTACGAATGTGGTATTCGTACCACATTCGTACTACATAATTATACGAATTTTTGTAATTTAATTGATGCAAAGATATTTTTTTTAAAAAAACGTAATTTTTCAAAAGAAAACAATATAACATAAATTAATTAAAATATCTACAACAGTAAGGCAGATAATAGTAAGGGCTTATCACGAAAATAATAATGGGCACAAACGCTCAAGAATCAAAGTAAAAACATTTAATAAAATATCTACAACAGTAAAGCAGATAATAGTAAGGGCTTATCACACAAATAATAATGGGCACAAACGCTCAAGAATCAAAGTAAAAACATTGAATAAAACAAAAAGGGTTGAGCCCTTACTATTATCTGCTTTACGGTTATAGATATTTTAATTAATTCAATTGTACTTAGGGGTAAAAGCAATTTCTGTAATAATATAGCATAAGTTTACTCACTTCAAATGAAAATGGCCTGATTATTGTCGTTATTTTTGACAGTTGTTTAGGTCCAGAAACAACAAATAAAACTTTACTAGCAGCAACAGGAGCTGTAAATTTCAATACTTCAAATCTGTCGTATGTCGCATATACCAATTTTGCACTAATATCAGCCTCCTTACAAGTATAAATAAAATATTGTAGGCAATTATAATTATTTCGCAAATTCAATTGAACTGTTATTATTATTCATACTTCTCTTTGTATTCTTCCAATTAAACCGTTCCACGTGCCATTGTCTAATTTAATCCCAAATACTTTTTCAACAGGTTCAATAATTTCATATCTACGTAAAATATCTTATAAAAATTGTATATTAGCATGTATTTTTATGTATAAATAAAATAAATTTACTTACTGAACATTTTTCAAATTTTGAATGACTAAACTTATTAGTTTAAAATCGATACCATCAAAGACTACAGTGTTATTAACTTTCTTCACTTTTAAATAAGACGAAAACTAAATATATTAAAAAAATGAAAATTAAAGATATTATGTAACAACATTTATGAAAATAAATTAAACACTAAACTTACAGGTACTCCAGTAATTCTTATTTTATTCACTCTTCTACTGAGTGTATTTTCCATTATTTGTTCTGATAAAAATGGTACTAATTAAATGCTTAGCTTATTATATAATTGCATATATTTTTGTTAATTAAATACGTTATGTGTAAAATATAAAGCAAGAAGTTTCGTAATTTTTAAGCAAAAAATTGAAAATTTTGGTAATGCCATAATTTATGATATTATTTTTTAAAAAAACATTATATTATTAATTATTATGAAATGCTAATACGAGTATAATCAGAATTAAACTTATCTCTACTAGAGATAGACACTTTTTTTTAATGGTGTTTCAATTAAAATATCTTATAATATTTATTTCGTTGTTGTATTTTCAATGTTCATTATTAATTATCGTAAGATTTAAACGATAACATGTCCTTGGCGCAGTTACTAGAAAATATCGTGAAAATATATCTTATATACGTTCTTAGAAAATATATTTTTATTTGAAGATTCAGTTTCACAAATTCGTAAAATTGCGTTTATACAGGTGGACGAGCGAATTAATAATATAGCCTGTCATGTTTCATAGAAATGATGTTAAAGAAATATACAATATTTATTATTATTATTTTTACTTTTTTAGCTATTATACTTAAAAGAGGGAAAAGTAGGCTATGCCATCAGTGAAGAAACCATCTCCAACCATCTCCAATATTTTCACATTTCAAGACTCAGTGTGAAACGTCTTAATATAATATCAATGTTTAATATTATACTTAATGTATTGAATTATTTGGATTCAAATAGCTCAATACTTAAAACACATTTAAAATACAAAATTATTTTAAGTGTTTTACCCAAACAAACAGTTACCATTATCATTGATATTTAAAATCCTGAAAATGACTTGTGGAACAGGATTAAAACGTTTGTTACAGTTAATAAATAATTCTCACTGAGATAAGGTGTTATTGTATAGTTAACATTTTTGAAATAATTTATTTTTAAGTTTGTTCAATATAATTTTATAAACAGAAGTTTTTTTTTTAAAACTGTGTTTACTAAATTAATTTATGTATGGATTAATGTTTGTAAAATGTGTTTTAG
>NW_019385140.1:116576-125578 GCF_000671375.1 Centruroides sculpturatus | reverse complement strand
TGTATGATCGCTAGGCGACCGATTAGCCGGCTGTATCGAACAGCCATACGTACGCGCGGGAAATAAATGCCTTCCGGGAGGACTTTTATGGGGAACTGGCCTCCTATTCAGTCGTTATAGGCAAGGAGAAAACCCGGAAAACTCCAAGCAGCCAGCCTGTCCCACCGTGGCGCGAACCCACGACGAACCTCCCAGTCTTTAGGGTCTGGTCACCACTACGATGAGCGGCAACGGAGACCACTCGCCCACTGGTGGGGGCTAAATTTAACCCTACTAGAGATAGACACGTTTGTACAGAGCAGTAACTAGCCATTCCTGTGCCCTGTGAAAGAATTTGCATTTAGACCCCTCAATTTATTTGGTTTGGGAAAATAATAAAACAAATATATTACAATAGGTTTTTAATAAGATTTTTTTAAATTGAACTTTTCTGGCTTTCATTTAAACAAATTCATTAATTACATGATCGTAAGTAATATTTTTTATGATAATGTATTCTATTAAAATAACAGAAATATTGGACAATCGTTCTTGCCCGTTAGTTAATCTTAATAAATGTTTTATTAATTGTAACTTGCTAAAACTTTTCTCGCACGAAGCAATAGAAACAGGAAGAGTTAGAAATATTCAAAGAGCGACATTGATATTTCGGTAAGACTCAATTAAACCAAAATCATGAAGAGTCTGTAGAATAATAAACGGAGATTCAGTTTCTATATTTTGTATAGGAGTCGTTACTTCAAACTTAATACTTTCAATTTCACTTGTGGATTCGTACTTTTTAAATCTTTGCTATACTTAATAGCAAGATCTGCAGCTGATTTTTTAAAAAATCAACGACACTCATGTATTGTAAAGAAAAGCCGTAGAGATAGCAAAAATCAGCCTTTTTTCAGCAGCATTTTAAAAACCTCGGTAGATTCTTCGAGGCCTTACTCGGCTGCATAGTTCGCTTACCGCTTAATCCGCCATTGAGGTATACATCATTTATGCGTACCACTGTAAAGCAAAAAGTTATGTAAGAATTTCTGCACGCCTTTTACAACCTCGAGACTAAAATTTTATTCGAGTGTTACCACGTTTTCTATTTAGCAATTTAGCAATTAAAAAAAATCCCTGGGTAGAATTATTTTTCTTACAAAATGTTATTTTTACAAATTTCTAGCTCTGCGCACTGTAGAAAAATCTAGAAATACAGTTTTGTATATCGTAATAATATTAGTCGTCGCCAGAGAACTCTATAAAGTAGAGAAAAATCTATAAATTTGAAAACTATAAAAATAAATTTAAATTTCTCAAAAATAAATAAACAAAATTTCAAAAGTTGGCTGATTTATCTGCGGTCTCCGCTATCTGACTACGACCCGCTAAAAGTCGCCACGGTTGGGAACACTGGTGAGCAGACATTTAGGTTCTAAATAAGGCAAAATATAATCGCCAATAAAAAGGAGAAAAATTTTAAGATTTAAAACTCAAATTTCTTGTGAACAGCAGTTTGGGCCCCTCCTTCCATGTGGGCTCTGTGCGAATGCATCTGTTGCACCTGCCTAGTTACGGCTCCGACTTTGTACCTTTTTAATGATATTTCAACTAAAGTATCCTATAGTTTTTATCTCGTTGTTGTATTTTTAATGTTCATTATTAATTATCGTAAGATTGAAATGATAACCTGTCCTTGGCGCAGTTACTAGAAAATATCGTGAAAATCTATTTTATATACGATCTTAGATAATATATTATTATTAGATCTAGTTTTACAAATTCGTAAAATTGTGTTTATACGGCTAAATGAGCAAATTAATAATATAGCCTGTCACATTTCACACCAATGATGTCATAGAAATATACAATATTTATAATTATTATTTTCACTTTTTTGGCTATTATATCAAACACAGGGAAAGTAGGCAATGGGATCAGTCAAGAAACTATCTCCAATATTTTCATATTTTAAGACTCAGTTAAGTGTGAATCGTCTTAATATAATATTAATGTTTAATATTATACTTAATGTATTAATGTATTTAATTCTTTGGATTCAAATAGCTCAATACTTAAAACACATATAAAATATAGAATTATTATGTTTTACCCAACAAACAGTTACCATTATCATTAATTTTTAAAATCCTGAAAATGACTCTTAGAACAGGTTTAAAACGTTTGTTACAGTTAATAAATAATTCTCACTGAGATAAGATGTTATTGTGTACGTTAAAATTTTCAGGAAGTTTCTTCATGAAATTTTAAGATTTTTTACAAAATTTTTTTTCAAACATTCGCTATGGATAACACGAGTTTAAATTATTTGAACACTAGAAGTTTGAAGTAAATTGGGAGCAAATTATTTTTCAGCGGTTCTTAAGTGACAGTATAAGTAACATTTTCGAAATAATTTATTTTTAAGTTTGTTCAATAAAATTTTAAAGATAGCGGTTTTTTTAAAACTGTCTCTACTAAATTTTATTTTTTATAGTTTAATGTTTGTAAATTGTGTTTTAGTTAAATACACACTTTTTACGAATATAATTATAATTAAATAATATAAATTATGGAATTTCACCCCCTCAATGAAAATTTTACTCAGAATCCTGAAAACAACTTTCAAATTTTCGTAAAATTACTCACTTGTATAAGAAGTATATTATAAAAATAATTTTATTTTTTTAAATATTTTCGTCGTTCTTTTCATTAAATGTAAGATATTTTCTATTTGAAAAAAATAATATTTATTTTCTACGATTATTTACCTCTTCAACTTTTTTTTATGTTTAATTCCAATATCAACATTATAAAATAAATTGGAATAAATTTATAAAGCAAGAAACTTTTCACTTATGGTTATAATACTTATACTGACTATATATATATATATATATTACTCATAATACTTACTTTCCATCGACAAAACATAGTTGAAATTTGCTAAAAGTAAGACAAACAGAAAGTGTAACATTGCTTACTATTACCCTCAGTAACAAAGAATTTTCTCTGTGTTTACGTCAATGTGACCTAATTACACTGAACATTAGTTATTGTTTTTGTAGTTATGGAAACGAAATATAATTAAAAATTACACTTTACTAAATTCGTGAGAGTTGTGTACCAGATTTAAACAATCGATATATAGCAGACATGGGCAAATTCGGCTCTGCTTAAAGTGTTAATTTCTGCTGTTTATTATTTTTAAAATTTTATTTTCACAATTTTGCTTCCACAATTTTGTGAAAATATGTTTATTAAAAAAATTCAAATATTTGTTTTATATTATATTTATATTATATAATAAAATCGCGGAAAAATGACAGCACAGAATAAAAAAATTACAAAACTGCAGCTCCCATGCCTTTTGCAAAACCTACATTTTGGCTCTCACTGAACTTTTGCTTGCCCACTCTTCATTTATTTTCTAAACAATATGTAGTTTATTTTATTGTCCGAAGTATAAAAAAATAAAACATAACTATTCTTTAGATAGTATATATATATTTTTTAAATCACAATGTAATTATAATGCTGAAACTCCATGTTTTGTTCTCATCACCACTAATATTTGTTAAAAATAAATTTCTAAATAAGTAAAAAAAAAACTCATTGAAATAAAACCATAACCAATATACAAAGAGAATTATTCACTTGTTTCTGTTCAGCATAAATATGTACTTGTGCTTTCTTTTACGCTGTACTCAACCTGAAACGACAACCACGCGTTATCTTAGGCTTGTCAGAGTTATACACCCCTTATAACACTTAATTACAAATTTTAATAATCAAAATACGTATTAGATTTTAGAACAAAAGTCAAGTTTGCGTTGTACAGAATCATTAATATGAAGTAAGTTTTAATTACTTTTCTCTCTACTCAACACTCAACATAAACTTAACAATAACTAGACAATAAAATTTATTACGAACACAACTAACTTGGTTTTACTATTGAATATAATATGAATCACTTTAAACTTAAAATCTTATACAGAACGGTACATTGCAATTTTTTAACTGTAGCTTTTATAATTATTTACAAAATATATAAACACTTAACAGTTACATGACACACTTTGAAATTCGATAACTATACATTTTATATTTCAAACGATTCAAGTATTGTAATTTAAATAAAAATAAATAAAAACATTTCATATAGCTCAAGCAAGTATTTAAACTTTATTTTTTCTATGATATTCCTTTCTTACACATTAAATTTATTGTAAATTAATAATCCTAAATCAATTTTACAGATTATAGAAAAGAATAATTTTAATCAAGTATGATCTCAGATCTATTATTCTGGAAGTTTAGTAAGTATAAAATGCAAGGCAAAAACTATGAACTAAGTGTAACTAGTGATGACAATAAAATTAGTTTAATCGGATATTTATCGAATTTTTTTATGTTAAATTAGACAGTTAATGTATCATTCACATAAAGAACATTCTATTGTACACATAACGACTCAATTCATATCGAAAATGACATGTGCTAGATATTTTTACGAAGAATACTTCTGAAATCTGTATGTTATCTCATGATTTAAGAATTTAAAAAAATTTACAGAATATTTATGAATAGAAAAAGCAAATGTGTTCTCCTTGATTTGATATTTTCAAAACTGTTTTAACTTAAAGATATTCAATGTGTTGATATACTCATCGAAGCAGAGTATATCGTTTGACTTTTACATACTTTACATTCTGCGGTAAATTACTAGTTAACAAAAGCATAAATAAACCGTAGTGGGCTATTCGATGGAATAGTGACACTTTCTTTGAAATGCACTTTTTTCAATCCAAATAATATGTTGGCTGTTATTGAAGAAAGCGGCACAGTTATAAGCATATGATAAACCGTCTAATATTGGTATAAACAGTTTAAATACTCAACGAAAAAGTGTTTGAAACGCTAAAGCATGAATTGCAAATGTTGTGAGGCATCTCTACATAGACATCTACTAGACAGTTACAGTACTTGTCATGCCGAAGCAATTTTGCACCATAAGCAATCAAATGTTGAGATTTCATTTGCTGCTGTACTATTCTTGTTAGAAGCAATTTCAGCTCCAATTTTCTTTTCTTTATGTCCACTGTAACCATTTAACTCAATAAGCGTTTCATTATACACCCATGGCTAATAATATTTCTCGAAAACAGTACTTCCATATTACAAACGTTTAGTTAAATTTTGCTGCTTGTTAAATTGATTTTTATTAAAATTATATCAATACGTTGATACTATATTATTAGCAGATATATTCCAAAATTTTAGAAAATTAAGTTTAACATATTATAATTTAGATCCTGTATATTTTATAACAACANCTTTTAAAGACTTATTAAAATTATATCAATATGTTGATACTATATTATTAGCAGATATATTCCAAAATTTTAGAAAATTAAGTTTAACATATTATAATTTAGATCCTGTATATTTTATAACAACACCAGATTTAACATGGAATTGTGGTTTAAAAATGACAAAAATCCAATTAGAATTATTTAATGATCTCAATATGTAGCCTACTTGTTTATCGAAAATAGAATTAGAAGTGGAATAAGTTTTGTGGGAAAAGATTTGCAAAAGCAAATAATCCGTTAATACCCGAAACTTATGATAAAAATCAACCTTATAATTATATTCTGTCCATAGATGCAAATAATTTTTATGGGTTTGTAATTAGTGCATATTTACCTGTACATACTTTTAGATGGTTGTCCATAGATGAAATGAATGCTTTAGACATTTGTAATATATCAGATGAAAATAACATCAGATATACTTTAGACATGGATCTAAAATATCTGGAAAGTATTCATGATAGACATAATGATGTACCACTTGCTACTGACCATACTAATATCCCGTATGATTTATTATCTAATTATCGAAACACAGTATTAGGTAAATTAAATTTAAAATAGACTAATACTAATAAAAAATTGGTCCCTGCTCTTTTTGATAAAAAAATTATGTAATTCATTATAGAAATTTAAAATTTTATCTAGATGAAGATTTGACAGTAACTAAAATTCATATAGTACTAGCATTTTGTCATAGTGCATGGCTTAAAAAATATATATTATTTAATAATAAAAAAAAGACAAGAATCCACTAACGATTTTGACAAATCATTTTTTAAATTAATGAATAATAGTTTTTTTCGGAAAAACATGTCAAAATGTAAGAAAGCGTATTAAATTAAAAAGCAGCTACAACATTAAATCAATATCGCCGATATCTATCTAAACCACGGGTTCCCAACCTATGGGTCGCGACCCAGAAGGGGGTCGCTACAGGCTTTCTGTGGGGTCACCAACTTATACAGTAAACTAAAAAAATATTCACTATAATGCAATTTTTATTTTTAATGGTGTCTTGAAGTTTGAATAATTTCATATATTTTTTTAAAATTAAAATAAGTGTAATCTAGGTACGCTATTCTGTCACAGTTGGTTGAAACATGTGTTGAGAGTTTGAGAGGAATAAATAAATAAATGCCCCCACCAGTGGGCGAGTGGTCTCCGTTGCCACTCATCATGGTGGTGACCAGACCCTAAAGACTGGGAGGTTCGTCGTGGGTTCGCGCCACGGTCGAACAGGCTGGCTGCTTGGAGTTTTCCGGGTTTTCTCCTTGCCAATAACGACTGAATAGAAGGCCAGTTCCACATAAAAGACCTCCCGGAAGGCATTATTTCCCGCGCGCGCTATTAGGCCGTTCAGGTACGGCTGGCTCATCGGTCGCATAGCGATCATACACAAGTCTATCGGAGAAAGAGCCTATTTGAGCTATACTCTCCATATTAACACCTGCAAGAAGAAAAGAGAGGAATAAATTAAATGTTGAGAATGACATGAGATTGGCGTTAACAAAAACTCACCCACGAATTTTGACACTGGTTAATAACATGCAATTTCAACCATCGCATTAAATTATTAAACAATTTAAAATAAAATTATAGTAAAAAAACTAATTTCGTTGGTTTTTTAATTACCTTATTAAAAATGCCTTTTTTAATTGTATCGGGGTCGCGGGACACTTGGCTTTTATAAAAAGGGGTCGCCACCCGAAAAAGGTTGGGAACCGTTGATCTAAACCATCTGTATAACAATTTCAAATTATAAACGACAATCTTGCAATTTTTAAAATGAAGAAACCTAATTTATGTTTAGACAAACCTATTTATATAGGTTTTTGTGTATTAGAATTAAGCAAATTACATATGTATGAAACATTTTATAAACTATTTAAAAACAGATATGGTGAAAACGTACATTTATTATATACTGACACTGATTCATTAACACTTCAAATTTATACAAATGATATTTATGAGGATTTTAAATCGTTTCCAGATATTTTTGATTTTAGTAACTATCCTAAAACTCACAAATTATATAATGAAATGAACAAAAATAAATTAGGATATTAGATGAGACACTGTCAAAACCAATAATTGTGTTTTGTTCGTTAAAACCAAAAATGTATTTTTATATTTTCGATAAACAAAATAAAAAACTGCTAAAGGTATTAAAAATCTGTTATAAAAACATTTAATCACGATAAATATAAAGAAGTTTTATTCAACACAGAGCTATTAAGACATCAGCAATATGGGATTAAAAGCAAAAATCATGTAGTAACAACATACTTGCAAAACAAAATTTCGCTTTCCCCATTTTATAATAAAAAATTCATTCTACACAATGGAATAGATGTGCTATCATTTGGTCATCACAGCCTCTACTTTTGATTCTTACAGATTTTTGGATATCATCATCATTTTCACAATACAGATTTTTAATAGTATGCAAACAAAAAACATACTCATGTAATACATAGTGTTTGTAATAAAACTTATCCGTGTTTAAAACAAGCATGTAATAAAGCAGCATCATTAAAACTGTTTAACAATAAAACATATGACTGTAAATTTTTTGTAATAAATTATAAAATAACATTACCGATATACGACAAATATTTTACAAGATGTGACTGTATGAAATGTAATAAATAATTTTGTATCTGCTAATATATGTATTCAATTTGAATAATAATGCATTCTATTATGATATCTATAATGAAATGTGTCATATTTTAGACAAAGTGAATGAGAAAACTGGAAAAGCTTAAATAAATGAAAAAAATTTCAAAAAATAATTTTGTTTTGGTGTTATATTATTTCATACAATTGTTTCGAATATTAACACATTTAATAATCAATACATTAAATTTTCCTTATTATTAAAATAAAATTAATTTCATTCAAATTTATAAAAACATTTAATAATTAATACAGCCTTATTGTTACAAGATATTCTATAAAAACTAAAATGAAATAATCTTAATTTATCCAAGAGATTTTTGATCTGAAATTATTGCAAATTAATTTTATAATAATTAGGAAGATTATATTAAATTTCGTTTTAGTGTTATATTATTTCATACAATTGTCATGTTTTAATTTTCTCAAACCTATAAAATAATTCAAGTAGAACATGATTATAATAAAAAAAAATTAGTTCATAAAGTGAATTAGAAAAAATCTGACACCTACTCACTTAGAATAAATAATTAATTGTTAAAAAATATTTGATAAATAATTTCAAATTGTTGTCGGTATATCAATGAACATTATTATTATATAAATTATTATTCTATATATTAGTATTATTTTATATTTAATACATAAATATTTATGTATTAAATATAAAATAATACTAATATATAGAATAATAATTTATATAATAATAATGTTCATTGATATACCGACAACAATTTGAAATTATTTATCAAATATTTTTTAACAATTAATTATTTATTCTAAGTGAGTAGGTGTCAGATTTTTTCTAATTCACTTTATGAACTAATTTTTTTTTATTATAATCATGTTCTATGTGAATTATTTTATAGATTTGAGAAAATTAAAACATGACAATTGTATGAAATAATATAACACCTAAACGAAATTTAATATAGCCTATAATTGTTGTGTTTTAATTTA
>NW_019385140.1:108999-115996 GCF_000671375.1 Centruroides sculpturatus | reverse complement strand
GACCTTTGGAGACATCATTAATATAAATAATTTTTATGGACGTTGAATAAGAAGTGTTTCTTTCACAAGAAATGTATAAAATTAGTGCTGTATTAGACTTACGGTACCTAATTTACATACTGTGCAGACGATAATAAACTCAACTTACTAGCCTAAAATCTCCGTAGCGTGTTGCCAGGCGGCAGAAAGCATATATATAATTATAATAAAGTTACAATAAATTAAGTTAATATATAATTATATATACAGTACCTAATTTATATATAATTAATATATAATTATATGTACAGTACCTAATTTATATATAATTTATATATAATACTAAACAGACGATAGCAAACTCAATTTAGCCGCTCCGTAGCGTGGCGCAGGGTCGGAGGAAAGTAGTTCGGCTGCTCATCCACTATTGGTCCAGACTTAGACTCTATCAATCTTGTCGCGAAACGACGTTATAGGAGGTACTTTATACGAAAGTTTCTACAATTTTTTGTAGAAACTTTCGTATAAAATGAAAAGGGAATCAAAGAGGGGTAGATAGTTCCCATCTGTGCGAGATTTTTAACGGATAAGGGAAAAACAGAGGATGTACGGACTTCCCTTAAAGGAAGTAACATCTGTTATCTGCCTTTTCCCACGTTAAAACAGTATTTTTCTCACCAAAAATGAAGTAATATTTGATGACAATTTTTTTGTTCCTATAACGTAGTTTCTACGTTATAGGAACGTACGTTATAGGGGGTCGACTGTATTTCGAAAAGACATTTATTTTATGAAAAAATTTTCCATATATTAATAAGCTTCATGCCTGTATTATTTAACTATAAAAATACTTAGTTACTTATGATTAATTAACAGGCTTACTACACTCATAAACCATTTATTTGACTTATTCAACATGCATTTCGGCCACATTTGCTGTTAACATGAAACATAATCTTTGGTGATAATTGCCAAAATTTCAATGTACGTTAATATTACAAATTATTAGATGCACTTTTTCAAAAAAATTCTACATTACTGTGTAACTAGGACAGTAACACAACAATACTAAACAAGTCCATTAAAAACGAAGTTCAGTATTGTGTTACTGTCTACTAAAGCCGAAATATATTTTAATAAGTTAATTAATTAATCTGGGTATGTAACAAGCTTGTTCATTAGTCATAAGTAACGAAGTAATTTTTGTAATTAAATATTGATAATTTATCTGTTGAGATTTTTGTATCAAATTGTTTTTCTAAAAGTTGTTGTTAAACTTTGGTAAAAAAAATATATTAATGACCAAAATTAAAGAATTAGGTAGAAGTGTTGAAGAAACTGTTTTGAGGCTAACCATGATATGGCCATTCTTTCACACTTTCCGTTAAAGTCTTTAATAATAAATTTCGAAATAATTTTTTGCATATTTATTTCATTGAAAATAGAGACTTTAATATGAGACATCTCAAAAAGATATTTGAGATTAAAAAACCAAAAATTAACAATAGTTTTTTCACTGTCCGTTTAATACATCTTATTTAAAATTTTATTCGTCTAGCTTAGCCTATGTTGCATAGGGCTGTTACTTAAATGCGTAACTCAGTGCATAGGTGAAGGGAGGGCAAGANAATTTACATATTCGTATTTTTCTACTGACATCGTTATTAAAAGAAATTCGTCCATGTTTAATTTATAAAGCGCATGCACGTCAGTATTAGTATAAAGTGTAAGCGTAGTACGATTTTTAAACATGAAATTGCATTGCCGTCCTACAAAGTTTTATTTGCAATTTTAATTTATTCGATAGTAATTTACTCAAAAAATTAATTTTGTGAACTGAAATAATTCCATTCAATAAATTTTTATTTGCAATTTTAATTTAATCGACATCTGGAATTAATTTTGTGATCAGTATGGCCCAAACCATTACTACTGACACCTCATCTCACAGAATTACGCAAGACCTGCAACAAAAGGAGACGTGCTTTCGAAAAATGTAGACGTGAACCCGCAGGAACAAATTTTAAAAATGAATACTTGGCCTTTTAAAAAATTATAAAGACGAATTGAAACAAATGAAACTTACATCTTGGAAGGAATATTGCAGTAAAGCCACAAAGAATTCTTGGGGGTTCATTACAAAAATGTGTACTGACCGTTTACGTAAACCTCAAGCGCTAGTCAACGACGCACGTGACAACTTAAACTGCGGTTTTTTAAAAGTCTTTAACCAAATGATGGATCGTTTTTGTATTGTCGATAATCCTGAGGATGACAACGCTAGACAACACGCGTTAAGAAATAGTGGTGGTATAGCAATCAATACTCCTGTAACCCCTAAATTTCAAAAGCATGGAATAAATTGTGCTATATCTTGTTTAAAAAATGGTGAAGCTCCGGGTATTGATAATATGACGGCGACCATAGCCCTCAAACTATGGGAACTTATTCCAGACCACTTAAATAAGCTTTTTAATATGTGTCTCAATACAGGCATTTTTCCTGATCCTTGCAAAATAGCTCGTATCGTTTCAGTACCTAAACCGGGTAAACCCAACGAATTCAAAACAATATCTCTTCTCCCCCTTCTTGACAAGACTTTGGAACGACTTATAAACAACAGACTTTACTGGCATATGGAACATCGACTCTTACACACCTCTCAATATGGTTTTCGTAATCAACGATCGGCTGCTGATGCAATACATTTTGTAACTACTAATTACTTATTAAATCATGGTTACAAATATGTTTTTGCCATCAGTTTAGATATAAGTAAGGCGTTTAATACCACATGGTGCCTCTTACCTTATCACAACTTAGACAAAAGAAATGCCCTTCTAATCTGTATAAAATCATTCAAGACTATCTTAATGAGAGGCGTGCTATTGTGAGACCCGAAAGGCCCCGGGTCTAATTTAATAATTTTATTAATTTTGTTAAATATTGTCACCAAATATTACTTCATTTTTGGTGAGAAAAATACTGTTTTAACGTGGGAAAAGGCAGATAACAGATGTTACTTCCTTTGAGGGAAGTCCGTACATCCTCTGTTTTTCCCTTATCCGTTAAAAATCTCGCTCAGACGGGAACTATCTACCCCTCTTTGATTCCCTTTTCATCCGTTCACATGAACGAGTTTCTAGCCGGTGATTGGTCGTAAATCCTAAGATATAAGGGAAATTAGTCCGAATTCGGAGAGTTCAGCGACAGATTTGGAAGCGTCCAAACTCCATACGTTTTTCCTCCTCATGACCAACGCCCTTAGTCGAGACACTTAGAAAAAGTCCAGAGTCTGCACTTGGAAAATATACTTTGATTTTGTGCACATATTAAACTCCCATACGAAGAATTAAATGAACTTTATCTCCAAAGTGACCTACCTACAGAGAAGAAGACGAACGACAACTAAAACAGGTTGTATGTTTTATAACGATTTTGTGAGCTCTCTCTCTCTCGATCGCGCATTCAGTATAATAGTAATATAGATAACTCTCGATTTGCATATTATTTGTAGTAGTTCTGTCTCTCGTTTATCCACATTTTGTATGAATTTATTTTCTTGTTTTATTAAATTTATTATTTCGTTTTTAATTAAAATGACTCTTAATTTTAAATCAGAATCAGATCTCACACGCGTGTTTGTCCGCGGAATTTAATTGACAAACTGGTGTCAAGGAATCCTGACGTAGATCTAGACTACACAGCCTAGATCATCAATAAACATAAAAGCCCTCCTATGAAACTTTTTAAGATCGGATCTCTCGATTCGAAACTTTGAAGACTTCGGTTAATCTGTGCCTAGTAAGTGATACAGGCGAAATAATCCTATCCTGTACCCAAGGCTACTCTCACACTATCATGATACAGGGAGATCAAGAGATCACAAGCAATATTAGCCGAGGATGCCCACAAGGTTCGGTAATAGAACCGTTACTTTGGATAATTACCTTCGATTAACTTCTTGATCAAGAGTTAGGTCAGGAGAAAATGATTGCATATGCAGAGGATCTGCTAATATTGATAGGAGGTCACAGCAGAGCCGAACTCAAACGAAAAGGGACAACAACCTTAGGAAAAATACACAACTGGGGCAAAGAAAACAAACTGCAATTCAATGCAAACAAAACAAAAGGCACTATGTTTAATCTCCCTGGCCGTCCAAACTTATTTCTCCGAGTTCCAATTGTAAAAATGGGAGGTGTGTCGATCAAAATTGACAAAACACTTAAGCATCTGGGAGTCATATTGGACAGTAGTTTGTTATGGAATGCACACATAGATTATATAACCAAACGTACGGGTCTGATTTTTCAGACATTCTGCGGATGGCTCATCGTACATGGGGTTTGCCCTTTGAAGCTTTGGATATTATTTACAACTAGTTGTTCATATCAACAATTAAGTACGCTTGTATTAGTTGGGGATGGGCATCCCATAAGGTGCATCCTAAGAGAAAGCTTAACTCGGCCCAGATGAAGAAATTAATGTCACTGACGAAAGCTTATAGAACAGCGCCTACCTCTGCCTTCCAAATAATCGCACGAAAACCACCTATTGAGATGCATATTGATTATTTTAGTCAGATCAGTCACCTTAAATGGGGGGAGGACGTACAAATTAATACTGGTACAATAACTGCATCAGATTTGGAACGTCCGACATTACTGTCCTTACTCCTAAATCCTTGTGAGTTACCAATCCAAATTACAGACACTGATCAAGAGAACGATATAGTTATTTTTACTGATGGCTCTAAAAACGGAAGGTATGTAGGATGTGCTTTTGTAGTTTACTCAAATAACATCGAGATTGCTCATCAAATGTTTCGTCTGGGAGAACTCTCTACAATCTTTCAGGCAGAAATGTTTGCAATTCTTCAGGCCCTTATCTGAGACAATCAACAATATTCCTTACAAGAATTACAACATGTGGTGATAGCGCTTCTTCACTGGCCACAATTAAAAGCACGAAAGCTCGTCCATTGTCTACAGCTATTAAAAATTCTGTTCTAAATTCAAATAATGACTATAAATTCAAGTGGGTAATGGCACATAGGGGGACTAGCGGCAATGAAAGAGCAGATCACTTGGCTAAACATGCTGCTAATAATGATCAGCTTATAATTTCTTATAACAAGGTCAGCTTGAATACTATCAAGGGCCTTCTTTGGAGCGATATGCACAACAACTGGGAACAAAAAAGGAACAGCAATGAGGGTAAAATTACTTACAAATTTTTTCCAATCATTAAAGATAACTTTAAATAAGAATGGATGAAACCATGTTTTTGGTCCACTCAATTTTTCACCGATCATGGTAAATTTGCCAAGTACCTACACAGATTTACTGAATACATCAATAAAGAATGTCCAACTTGTAAAATTGAAGATGGGAGCACTCATTATATCTTCAACTGCGTAATGCTTGAAAGAGAAAGACAACAACTCAAATCTATCCTCATTAGCCGTGGTTACTCTTGGCCATGCTCTCATAATGACCTTGTGAACAATAATGGAATATTTATTTATTTTTATAATATAATTAAAAGCTACGGCAAAATCGTAAACATCCATACTTAACTCCTTCATAAAGCCTCTCAGCACTCTACAGGTAGGCCTCCTACAACGCGGTAGATACGTTCCTTGAAAATACCGCGTTGTGGAAAATTGCGTTATAGGAGACACCAACTTAATACAAAAACTGGGATTCGGTTCTAAAAAGAGAAAAACTTGGCGTTTGAATGGCATTTTTTTGAATTTTTCAAACCTGCCATTGCTAGCCACGAATTTAACACTGGTTTCATCAGCCGACGACTGTCCCATTTGTTTTAAATAATCAAATATTCTTAAGGCTTTGTGTTTAACTGCACTTTTATTTAAGGGCAACTGTTTCTTGTTCATATCTTCTACCCATAATATTACCGCTTGTTCCATTTTTTCCATTATAGGTGCTCTCTGACGAGCAACATTTTTCGCAAGAATAGATGCGACCGAATTCCTCATCTTTTCTTTCGAATACTTAATTGACCGTATAGTTGACTCATTTAAATTAAAATGCCAACTAATATCAGCTATCCGCTCTTGATTTTTAATTCGATCCAACACTTCTATCTTTGTTTGAAGAGATATAAATTTCCTTTTTAACTACGGTCCTTTCTTTTCATTCGGCATTGTTATGGCTAAAATTTTTTCAGTCAGTTTTGTGGACATTAAAAATCACAAAAAATAACTTTCCTTCACTACGTTGTTAAAAATATACACCCAATAGAGGTTTATATTGTATTTTGGACCATTTTTGCGGTCCCCACCTATTGAAAAAGTATAAATTTAGTGATATATTTGAGTGTTTATGGTAACTGATGCACATCTGTCTAGAAACCGGTTTTCCCCTAAAACTTTCAACATCGACAAACAGCTGTTTTCAAGGACATTTAGCTCTGTACACCAAACTGCAGAGCGTATTACGTGATCCGTTGCGATTTTTCTGTTATGTGAAAGATAATTCGTTTCTAATTACCGTAAACCGCGTTGTAAGAGAATTTCCGCATTTTTCCAACCGCGTTGGAGCGAAAACGCGTTCTAAAGGTACCGCGTTGTAGGAGGCCTACCTGTATATAGATATTGCATTGAATTTCAACACAGAAATGAAAATGTGATTGGGCTCTTCTAGTGTGAGAATATTCCTATAGTGGTCTGTAACAGTACCGAATATTTGCAAGAATCTTAGTGTATTAAAGAGATATATAGTGATATATGGTGAATTCTTCTCTTTTGTGCCTCTAAAACATTGTTCCGTGAACCTACTTTCAAGTGCATATGCGATAAGGTTGTTTTATGGATCCAAATTGAAAGGTTACAACTGTAACTTAAATGTGAACTGAATGTTTAAGTGTTTCTTCTAAGCATCACTCAGACTTTCAGCATGATGCTATATGAATTAACTGTTTAAATTACTAGGAATACGCGAAGAAATCTTCTAGTATAGAATTTGCTAGAGCAAGGACTGTTCACGATGCA